>NW_024581034.1:461805-512666 GCF_017639235.1 Corvus kubaryi
GCTGGGGCAGCTCTGCAGGTGGGCTCTCACCTGAGCAGGGCACAGGGGCAGAATCCCAATCCCTTCCCTGCTGCCCAGGCTGTGGGATCAGCCCAGGGCATGGGGGGTTCTGGGCTAAGAACACACACTGAGCTTCTCACCAACCAACATCCCCAGTCCTCCTTTCCACGGCTGCTCTCCACCCATTCCCCTCCCAGCACAGTTTGTGCTTGGGATTCCCCATCCCAGGTGCAGGACCTTGGCTCTTGGCCTTGCTGAACTCCATGAGGTTCTCACAGCCCCACCTCTCCAGCCTGTCCAGGTCCCTCCCTCTGGATGCCATCCCTCCTCTCCAGGGTGTGTCTACTCCACGCAGCTCCGTGTCTTGTCACTTGCTGAGGGTGTCCTTGGTCCTCTTGTCCCTGTCACTGGCAGGGTTTTTAAACTTTTGCTGAAGTCAAGCTCTAACCAAAGGCTACAGACTTTCCCAGCTCTTTGCCCCAAAATGAGAGGCCGCAGTAGGTGCAATGCTGGGGTAGCAGTAACTACCCTGCAACTACCCAGTTACTACAGCTTCACTTGGAATGACTCTTGTAGCTCCTCAAACTTTCTGTGGTGGTTTATTATTTTTAATAAGCTTAGTATATATTTATTAATTATAAAGTTTAATTATAAACTTAATTATAGTGCTTAATTTTGAAGTGAATTGATGTCTTTTGTGAACTATCTCTACTAGAGACAGCATCGCAAATGAGTCCGTTGGAGTCTGAGTGAAGACTGTAAAATACTGTGTTATACAGGTGAAGTTTTTATACAATTAAGAATTGCTTGGGTTTGTGTTGTATTAATCAGAGACCTTTCTTGGGATTTGATTTCCGTTTTGGTTTGTATTTGCAGCACAGAGTAAGTATTCTTTCTGTGTCAGATTTCCTGATGTGGAGATCCCTGTCCATTCCTCACATGCTCCTCTACGGCATTTTGGTGCAGCTTTGAGGAAATCCGTGTGTTTGTGGTTTGGGTTTTCTTCTGGTAAATAAAAAGGTTGTGAGTTATGGTAGTTATTGTAATTTGATAGTCTGCTGTACAAAAACTTAATGATAGAAGGTCTAAAACCTCATTATCTGGAGGTGTGAATGGAAATCGTCTCTCTGGTGCGGTCCTTCAGGAGGGTTGATCTTTTGTCCTAGTAGGGTTGGTCTGGGGATGTTCTCAGCTGAGTGTTTTCCACAGCACATGGCCACGATTGCAGTGCAGTGTCCACGTGAGCCTTACAGTCTTTGACCCATCACAACATTCATTTATGTATCTCTGTGGAGTTAAATTAGCCAGAGTCATGTTCACAGCATGGACATTTTAAAACTTTATGAGCTCGGTGTTGAAACCTTGAGAAATCCAGTAGCACAGGTGGAGACAGATGGAACACAGGCTCTGCGCTGCCTTCCTTGGTGCTCGTTGACAACTCTGACTGCTTTGGGTCTCATTCTGGAGTCAACAGGTCTTTGCTTCATGTGATGGGCACCAGAAACTTAATGGAATGCTTTTCTCCTGTGAGGAACTGTTAGAATTGGACACAGATTTCCAGAAGTGGGTTTGAAGGTTCTACTCAGTGCCCATTTACTTGATTACTGCCACACAGTAAACCAAAAACCAAGCTTTTGCTAGAATATTTCCATTTAATTTATTGCAGAAGCCAATAAAGCAAGGAAAACCAGTTGGCCAAGCTGTGGTGTTATCAAGTTCTCTCTTCTGAAACCTGGTTTAAAAACCCCACTTTTTTCTCTTCCTGTTATGCAAAGAAAGAGTTGTGTAACTATTGTATAATGGTTGTATTACACCTGCATAAAGCAAGTATTTAATTCTAGTTTTCTGCTGGATGTTCTTAATCAGCACCCAGTTATTTCAAGAAATGAGAAAACAAGTTCTGCTTACAGTTCACAAGGTTCCAGTGTTGCATCTTGGAATCACCCCCTCCTGCAAAACTTACAAAAATGCCACTTCAATTGTACGGATTTATTTTAAAATCTGTTTCAGTTTAGCTGCTGTTATAATGAAGTGAAATCTAAAAGATGGAGTGCCACAGGCCCACTGAGCCCTGTGTTTTGTGTGTGGAGGAAGGAATGTCCATGTGTGACAAAGTGACATTTTTCCGAGGTCTCCTGACGTGCTGCCAGCGTGCGCACGTGGTGCTTTGGTTTGGAAACACGGGAGGTGAGCAGTGACCTCTGAGCAGGCTGGGCCCTCATCTGTGTGGGGACAGGCTGGCAGGGGCAGGGTGTGGGGCTGCGATTCCACAGCACAGAACTGAACCTCTGTCAGCTCTAAATGTTTATTGAAACAAATTTAAAAGAAGGACCACATTGGAGTCGTTCATGTCATTAAGTCTCCTCTTGCTACAGAGAAGTTCATGGTAGGCTTACATTCTGAGGCACAGAAGGTTTTGGGTCTTGAGGTGGTTCTTTTGGGTTATTTTTCCTTTCTTTTATTCCCCCCTTTTTGTCCAATGTGATAACTTCTAGCTCTTATTTTTTTATTTTTTTAAAATCAGGAGCATGTTCTGATTGAGATCAGTAAATAATTTTTTGTGTGTGTGACAAAGATTTCCTCAGCTTACATTTGCTGTCCTTTAATGTGTATTTCCAAAGACTGCTAAGAGGGGGGACTTAACTGACCTTCTTTATGTCATTCCTCATTTTTAAAATATTTATCACTCTCTTTTTTCTACCTCAGAAGTATAATCCTAGGCCTGCGGAGTATAACCCAGTATTTTGTAATAGTGTTGGCCTCACTCCTTTGTTAAGATTTTGGGTCTTGTAGTTCCTACCTAATTTTGTTGAAATGTGAGAATATGTGATTATTTCCATACAAGAGTCTGAATATGGGATGAAGAATTTAATGTTCAGACTTCCGTATTTGAAAAAAGGTCCCTTGATATTTTCTGATAGTTTTCTTTAACTGCTTTGCTGTTATTTTCTTCCTCTGGACCGCTGCTACTTTAAAAAACAAATCTTAATTTGCATCTTTGCATGATTTTTGTTTGCATAAAACAAAAGAATCTGAGGGCTGTGGTTTGAGGTGAGGCTGAAGCTGAAGATACATTTTTAGCAATCACCCAGTGGGCCCAGAATGCAATTTCTAAGTTTCATGTTAGTCATTATGTGTGTTCTGAAACCTCTGAAGCCCCTACTTGACAGTGCCAAATACATAAACTTCCTTGATGTATTTGAGAAAACCGGTATGGATTATATTTCGTAGGTTGGAAGCATGGTCTTCCTTCCAACATTTCAGTCGTCTCTGTGGAGTTACACTTGACTTTATTAATTTATTTCCATAAAAAATCCTAAACTAAGTCAAGCACTCAAGAACCAACAAAAATGGGAGAATATCTCTTGCTTTTGTTGGTCTGAACCATCTTTTATCCTGTAGTAAATATATAAATTTAATTTTTTTTAGGTTAGTAATTGCTCGCTGTCCAGACCCCCCGCTTGGTTTTAGGTGTGGGACTTCTCTCATACTGCATTTTAGTATCTGAATCAAGTAAAATCTAATGGATTTTTCCAGCATCCCATGCAAGAGTAAAGTTTTTCAGTGATTGGAATCTAACATACAGAAAACCCCCATCCACCCAAACTTTCTGTATCCTATTGACAGCCTGACCTAAGGCACTGAGCTCCTGTTCTTTAGGGTGAGGAGAAGGGATTCAGGGATTTTTGGCATTTTGTAGAGCTTCATGTGCTTTCCATGCAGACAGCATGAGATAAAGAACTCCCTGAGCTGCTCTCCAGCAAGGGAGTGAAAGCCAAAAGGTGAAGTGAGTGTCCAAAGTCACCCGGTGAGTGCCCAAAGTCACTGGGTGACAGCCCAAAGTCACTGGGTGACAGCCCAAAGTCAGCAGGTGACGCAGCGGGCGGAGCTGAGCCGAAGGGTTTCCGTGTCTGATGCTTTAATAGCAGGATGCTCTTTGCATTTGCAGTTTCATTTGCCTGGAGTTTGTATTCCGAGCGCTTTGTAACTTGGAGAAGCAGCCTCTTAAGGTTGGAGAGTGACTCAGCACATCCACATAGAGGTCTGCTCAAGGAACTTAGGATTTGGTTGGAAATTTGGGGGAATTAGACTTTGAACTCGTTTTTCTCAAACAGAGTTTGTATTAAAAAAATGCTGATTTTTATTTTGCAGTCTCTTTTCCCATTTGATCTGCATACCTCAATTTTGGGAAAAGCGACGGGATATTTCAGTAAATAGTATCATTTTGGGGATAGTGATATTGACTGGACAGCTTGTTTTCTGTGTGCTCTCCTCCTGGTGCACATGAGAAACATCTGTGCAATGAATAAACATGAATGTCAGTGGAAATGACATTTATACAACTTCTTTCATAAGGAAGGAGGCATTTATGGGATTTCCCCACTTTCTGTGATTGAAATATGGAATCGTGGAATGGTTTGGATTGGAAGGGACTTGAAAGATTGTGTCATTCCAACCCCCTGCCATGGCAGGGACACCTTCCCCTATCCCAGGTTGTTCCATGCCCCATTCCAACCTGGCCTTGGACACTTCCAGGGATGAGACAGCCACAGCTCCATGTTGTCAGTCCAGAATCTCCAACCTTTCTGGCAGGGCTGAGTTCTGAGCCTTAGGGAGTGACCAGTTTGGGGAACAAAGGATTACCTGGGCCAGTGTCCACAGGGTGTGTGACCCATCCACCCTTCTCTGTGCTTGAGTTTGCTTGGATTTTAGAGGGAAAATTAGTTAAATGTCTTAAATAAAACTCTTTTACAATAATAACGTGTTCTAGTTTCAGCTGACCAAACTTGTGACAGAGCCCTGAGACACTGCTGTAGTGCTGGCAGTGGAGGGAAGCAAAGTGACTGGAGCTGGGAAATAGAGATTGGAACTGCTGGTCTTCTGCTGCTACACCCTCTTAAATTTGGGGGAAATTTGAGAAGACTTCATTATCTCTTTTTCACCCAGATCACTTCAGTCTTCTAGAATGAGATAAGGCCATAGGCTGGTACATCATTCCAGTGCTGAGAGGCTGCTGAAGGGCAGCCCAGCAAGAACAGGATATTCAGAGAAAAACACAAGGATCATTGGTTTTCTGCCCCTTTTTCCTTCCACCCACCCAGATCTATCCATGTTTTCCTGGGGCTGGTGAAAATGACCTTGCTCTCCCCAAATCTGTACCTATGCCCGACTTCAAATAATTGATACAAAAGAAGCATATAGATGAAAAGAAAGAACTGGTTTTGTATTTCATCTACTAGTGTGGGGCATGGGAACTTGATGATGTTCTGCATGTGTTGCAAGTGTTGGCAAACCGATGGGAAGTTCCTGCACAGGGTGTAGATCATGGAAGCACTTGGAGGGAAATTGTTGGAAGAGTTGTTCCGAGGCAGAGTGCAACCAGGAGTTCTTTGAAGGCAGTGACCCCTTGAGCAGCTCCCCTTCCCTCCCTTCGGGCTGCCTGTTCCCACCTGCTTTGTGTTGGCACAGCTGTTTGTAAGCCCAACCAGTGAATCAGGCTTGCAGAGTGAGTTGGCTGAAATACATAATTTTATATTTTTACCAGTGGGGTGTGTGCGGGGGCGGGGAATCGGGTTACGCTGCAGCAGCTCGGGTCCCAGAGCCGGCACACGGGCTCATGGAATGGGCTGTGTGGGTGGACAGGAGCAGAGGCAGGGCTTGGTTAACTGGTCCTGACACCACTGTCACTTAATGGGAAACATCATTCCCAGGAATTCTTGCCCCCCCTCCTGTAGTAAATCATCCTTCTGTCAGTCTCTCTCCCCTCCTCACTCTGCCTCTCTGACTTTCTGCTGTCTCAAACTTCTGAGCTCTCCGCTCGGCATTCCCACTCGGATACTGCCCTGCGTGTGCGCTCCCAGCACGAGCTACCACAGCTGTAACTTGGGAATGAGTTCTGGCTCCAGCTCTCCTCCTCGCTCCTGATGCTTCTCTTCTTGCTCTCTTTTCCCTTGTGCTTGTCATCGAGTTCTTCCTCTCCTTTTAAAAAATTTTCTAACTTCTGCTTGTGCCCTTTTTCTCCCAGGTCACTTCCAGCACCTCTCTTATTGTCACTTGCTCAGTTGCTTGTTCTTTCTCCTTTCTCTTCCCCAGTAGGAAAACCCCATTTTAAACAATAAAACCTCTTAAGAACCCTCAAGTTTTTCATTTCCTGTGCATTCCCCCCCAAACATTACCACAGACTAATGCAACATACAGGTTTCTTCTCCGTCTGATTCACTTTTGAATTTTCACTTCAATTCTGTGTTGCCTTAAGACAGCACAAAATATGTGCTGTTCCCTTTTGGACAAACTGAAAGATGAATTGAAGTTCCCAAAGTTAACTTCTAATAAAAGGTATTTTCACTGTCTGTATGAGCTGTGAGCAGAACCTACTGATACCGGATGCTGAACTGTGGAGTGAAGATGCTTCGTTTTGTTCTTCCTGCTCTACAAAGGAGACATTAAAAAATGTTTCTATCCCACACAACCACCAGCTGGGCCAGTTACATTAAAAACCAACCCAAACTCTTTTGGAAATTCCATGCTTGCTTGTCCTCTTAAATAAGTGACCGGTTTCACATCTGTGTATTCAGATACCCAATATTTTAGCCCAAATTATTTCAATATTGTTGATAATTATTTACCTGTTAGTTGGGAAAGTAGACAGAAGTGCTCATGCTTTAATATCCGAATCCATCCATTTAATATCCATCCATATTTTAACAATCCAAAGTGACTTCAAATAAAAATGTGGAAGATTAGGCAATACACTTATTCTTTATAGCAGGGAAAAAGCAACAAATCTTCTCTGCTCATCCCCTTTGCTTCTCTGAGTCTTTGGGTGGGCTGAGGGCAGGAGCTCTGGAAAATACCCAGCAAGACCTGCTTTCTCCATGCCAGATGGGATTGGCAACATCTTTGGAATTCTTATATGATAACAAACATAAGTGAGAGTGTGGATTACGATGGTTGTCTGTGGAGATGTTCAGTGGTTCCCTCTTAGTAAATAAAAGTCCTACTCATAAATGCTGTATCTCTGGTGACTTGCAGCTTGTCTCATTATTTTCTTTTTTAATCCCTTTGAGTCTTTTCCCAGTGAACTCTGTCCATCCTTGTTGGTTTCTGTGTGGCTTTTTCATGGCTAAAGACTTTCGCCTTGTGCTGAACAACGTGGCACTGCTCAGCTGAGGTTCCTTAGGCACAGAATTCTGTAGCTGCTTTGGTGTTTGGTGCTTGTCTTTCCCCCTCCCATCCCCTTCTTTGGCATATCATTGCACTTTTCCTAAAGCCAAATTTCTCTTTTCCCGAAGTTGCTTTGGGTTGACTGAGGAAAAAGGGCAAGTTCTAGGCCTTGGCTGCTGGATCAGAGTATCACAGAATCATTTGGAAAATGGTTGGGGAAGCCCTCCAGTATCACAGAGTCCAACCTGTGCCCGATGCCCACCTTGTCCCCCAGCCCAGAGCACTGAGTGCCACGTCCAGGCCTTCCTTGGACACCTCCAGGGATGGGCATTCCAGACCTCCCTGGGCAGCCCATGGAATGTGTCAGAGCACACTTAGGACCCTCTTTTTGAGCTATTTCACAACATGGGAACAGGAGCAGAACTATATCAAAAGTTCCTTTTTTACAGCAGTCTTTCCTAAAAAGCACAGCGTATCATTCCATGGAATACATCGGTTCAGTATCATTAGTACAAAAGTAAAGAAAAAACCTACTGGAAAAGTGGCTTTGTTTTGGAGTCTTTCCATCCATCCCAAGCTATTCTTGGGAGTGTGAACTTCAGTGGGATACTAAAGTTTTTCTTGCGTTTTTATTTCCTGGATACCTTGGACGTGGGGATCCTGAGTACCCTTTGGAGGGCCATAAGGTCAGCATTTAAAAGCCTTTTTTTTTTTTTTTTAATTTGTCCTCATTTCCTTCCTGCAACCTGCCTTATTAAAACCATTTTAGGAATTTTTATCAGGGAAAAAAATGCTACAGGAAACCAAACTTCTCTGGTAAGGCCCTTATCAACTTCTGATGCTGGCAAAGATACTGTTATTTAATAAAAATTGTATAGCCTTACCATGACCTAAATACTTAAATGGATAATTTTGTCAAAGATTTAGTGCAGTGTCTACTTCTTGAGCAAATGAGAAGTATCTTGGAGAGCATCAGACTGATTAGTGTCAACTCCATATCGGGATGCTGGAATTGCTGAAGTTCACATAAACTTGTCCCAAAGGTTTTTCAATTTCTCCTCATAAAAGTCGAGTTAGACCAAATGAACCTGAGAGGCCTCTGGTAGAGAGACTTTTCCTGGGCTTTTATCTCACTGAGAGATGTCTCTTAGACTTTTATCTTACAGCTGCCATCAGGGAATATTCAAAAGTGAATTCCATGCTTCTCCATAGTGCCTGTACTCAAAAAGGGATTCAAGCCAATGTTATCCCTAATTTACACGCTGAGCTTGGACTGCACATCCAGAACCTCACCACTCTGGATTGAGTCACCTCACAGCAGGGTAGCTTCAACCTCTTGTTGGATTCCTGAAGCTCAGAAAGTCATTGTTTTCCATATTAATAAGCAGGAAATAATAAACTTCTGGGGATGATTGGCAGTCAGTTCACTTGAAAGAATGTCATGGCTTTTTGGTCACTGAAGTCTTTATAAATGATACATTCTTTTTTGGGAGGTATCCATACATGGACGAAGGCTTGATGAGGAATTCCTGGATGAAATTCTAAAGACTTTGGGTACATATCAGATTATGATGAGGACATTCTGGGCTTATTTTTTTTAACATTAAAGACAACGGCTTTATCTAGGAGAACAAATATTCTGGAGTCCCCAGTGAGTTACCAGTAACTGTATTTTTGGGGGTGAATGTTTGATGAAATCTCTATTTGGTGTGATGATAAATGTACCAGGAAAGCTCTTGCTGCTTGATCTGCACCCAGTGTCTGTACTGGCTTTTCTCCCTTGCATCCACGTGCTTTTATCACTTGGATAGGATGCCTGAATTATTCTTATGGATTATAATACCATGTAAAACAGAGGAATTTGCAGCTTATTACCTCCCCCTGCCTATATCTCAGTATACCTTGTGATATACCAAGATTTGCTTTAATATTATGCTTAACAGCAGGGATGGAGGCTGAAAAGAGAATGCAACAAGACCTTGGAATTCTGAGTCTGAAAAAGGTGTTTTGACTCCATCCCCAGCTGATATGAAAATTTCCTGAAGTTCGTTAGTTTATCTCCTTCTTCAATGAGAGTTTTCTAGGTCAGCGGTTCCTTAACCGGGGAATAAGGCCATGGCAAATGCACTGCAGATGGAACGTAAACCCATCCTGAATTATGGGAAGTTAAAAAATATTATCCTAGGGATGATTCATATCTAGTGAAAACTGTTTGGAGCTGACAAGGATGTGTATTCTGAGACATGGAAGGGCTTGGAGTGAACAGTGTGAGGAAAATGTGGGAGCTTTATTTATTCATGTCTTTCATGTATGGTGAATCTCCCCCTCTGCTCTCGTAAGATCCCACCTGGAATGCTGCTTCCAGCTCCAGGACCCCCAGCATCAGGGGGTGGAGCTGCTGGAACGAGTCCAGAGGAGGGACATAAAGATGGTCCGAGCCCCTCTGCTCTGGGGACAGGTTGGGAGAGCTGGGGGTGTTCACCTGGAGAAGAGAAGGCTCTGGGGAGACCTCAGAGCCCCTTCCAGGGCCTAAAGGGGCTCCAGGAGAGCTGGCGAGGGACTTGGGACAAGAGATGGAGGGCCAGGAGCCAGGGAATGGCTTCCCAGTGCCAGAGGGCAGGGCTGGATGGGAGCTTGGGCAGGAATTGTTCCCTGGGAGGGTGGGCAGGCCCTGGCACAGGGTGCCCAGAGCAGCTGGGGCTGCCCCTGGATCCCTGGCAGTGCCCAAGGCCAGGCTGGACATTGGGGCTTGGAGCAGCCTGGGACAGTGGAAGGTGTCCCTGCCCATGGCAGGGGTGGAACTGGATGAGCTTCCAGGTCCCTTGGAACCCAAGAATTCCAGGAGTGTCAGTCAGGCTGGGGCTGTGGAGCTGTGCAGAGTCAGCACAAAAGTCACCAAACAGGAGTGAGCGTTTCCGTGCTGCTGAACTGCAGCGGTGACTCACGGCCGGGGCAGGTGCCAGATGTGGCGCAAGACCTGGGCTGGGGACAGGGAGGGCTCTGGGAACACTGCGGCCAAATCAGCATCAGTTTGGCTTTTGGGGCACTTCAGCCTAAAAATTCCCATTTTAATGAAATAATCCCGTTTATTCCCACGGATTTGAATGCATCTGGTTGTCTTGGAGCCTGAACCTGACCGCTGTCAGTTTTCAAAGCGAATGAACTTCGTTGGAACTGCTGTTTTAAAAGGTGTTGAGCAAGGATTTTAAACCTAGTGCTTCTATCCTGACATGCCTGGAGAAAGCTGGAGCTGGTGTGGTGTTTTCCAAGTTCAAAGGAACTGCAAGAGCAGTTGTGAGAGGACCCAGCTATGTCTGTCCAGTCTAAATCTGAATAATGAAAGGCAAAGGTTGTGGCATTGCACTTGTCAATGGGAGCTGTCAGAAGGGTGTAACTTAAACAGCAGTTCCTGGTGGTTTTAAAAAAGGTCCAAAAATCCTTACAGATGCTCACAAACCAATAAATGGCTAAGAAAAGCTACTAACCCAAAACCTTACAAATTAGCATCATTTCTGTACAGAGTCAGCCAGCAGTTACACCTTGGTGTGTTTGGTTTTGTGTGTTTGGTTATTTTATTGTGGTTTTTGTTTTTGTTTTGGGTTGGGTTTTTTTGTGTTCTTTTTTTTAATTTGGGAGACTAAATCTGTGCCTATCTCCATGTATTAAAATATTTTGGAAGCCTTCAAGATTAAAGGTACTACTGTATCAGGGCAACAAACATCTACATTGTTATACTTGAAATATGAAACTAAATCTTTGAGAGCCACACCAGAACTGTCTGCTGCCAAAATTCAGCTGGAGCAGTAGTTTTATTTCATTTAATCATGGGATAGCAGCCGCACAGAATCTTCCTAAATACATAAAGTATTTCTGTTTGTTGTGGTCTGGGTAAGGTTGATTTTGATTTTTCCAGCTCTAGTCCTGAAGGAAGAAGTTCAGGTTGCTGCACCTGAGCCAGGTCACTGAGAAACAGAGCCCAGTTTGTAAATAAAGAACACAACCAAGAGTGGAAGTTGTAGTTAGTGACCACTCAATTGGAAGAATAATAACCTGTAGTAAAATCAAGGTTGTAATAAAAATCTGTAAATTGAGTGGTTTGGCCACGTTCTGTGGAAACTTGAGGCAGCTTTAGGTGTTCCTGTAATTCTTCTTCCTTTATGGCTCAGAAATTCAGGGAGAAGTAGGAAGGTTGTGCTCCCCTGAGACTTCTGGGTCTGAAGTTCTGAAATGATGAATGCAATTCTATAGTAGGACATGTTTGGCTTTGCATTTCTCAAGTTCTTTTCCCAACCACAAGGAACAGAAACAGTTTTTGTACATGAAATTATCAGCCTTGTTGAGGACATCTGTAGGAAAAAAATACCTGCAGAAAAATCTCAGCTCTGAAAAACATTTCATATCGTGCTGGATAAACTAATTTACATCATGTATGTTCCACTTTGGAATATGACTTCATTCCCATGTTCTGATGTTGCAGGGGATGGGCAATTCCAGCTGTAGCATCTTTTCCTTTTGTTTGGTTGAGGGAGGGGAATGCAAATCCAGTGGTTTGACTTTTGTCTGACACCATTAAGTGGGTGGAAAAAAGAGCCACTCCCTCCTCTAATTGGAGGTTCCTTATAAGGTCAGTGGACTGAAAATATTTGAAGTTTGTGCTGCTAAAATTAATATTTGTAGTCATTAAGTAAGTAAAGCATCACATGCAAATTATCTAAAAAATCTCAAGTATTTCAGCCTTCATTGCGGGGCTTTTCTTCCCTCCTTTCCCCCCTCGCTGTGTCAGTTAAATTCTTCCTAAAACCACAGGCTTTATTCTGGGGTTCACATGAATTAATGAATATTTAAAAAAACAAATCCTGACTTCTCTGGCTGGATGGGTCAGTTATAAATTTGACATTTCAGTTTCTGCAGGCACCTGGAAGCAGTACACATTTAGAAGGGATGCACTTCACAAATAGATTGTAAAAAATGGTGTATTATAAAAAAAATGGTGTGTTAATAGATCAGGTATTTCAGAGACTCAAATTGCACTCCCAAGTCTGCCTGAATTAGTACTGGTGTGACACCACTGGTCTATGGGTGATAAAATCACACTTAGATGTATTTTAGGTGCATTTGAGGGTTTTTTGACACCACTACTGGCCTGACCAGCCCCGTTTTGTCCCAGCTGTTTGTTCCTGCTGCTGCACATCTGCAGCAGCCCAGCTCAGAGGACTGGAATGGGATTAATAACAGTGGCCTTGGTTTTCTCCTGCTTCCCATTTACCCCCAGTGCAGTTTGCTGCGTGCCCCAGCCCCATTCCAGCAGCAGCAGTGGGAAGGGCAGAGGCTGCTTCAGTTCTGCTGCTGCTGGAAAGAAATTCCTGCTCTGCTGCAACTGCAGTTCTGCCTGTGCCAGGTCTGAAATTGGGTGAGAAACTCTGTGATTTCAGGAAAGCTGCTTCCACAAGCTTTCACACCTCGAGGATGGCTTCTTGCATCACGTGGTGTAAATTTAGCTTAAGAGTGAAGCCAGTCATTCACAGCATCTTCTCTTCAGAGGAACAAGTGCTTTTTGGAACTCTGAAAATCACTTGCAGCACACAGAAAATAATGGTTGGGCATGTTTTGGTTGAGCTGTGCTTGGTTCACAAGCACCTCATAAGTCCTGATGTGGAAAGTCACGTTGCAGCTCCTCAGGAGGATGAGGGCTGTGTTGGGGAAGTCTGCTATAAACTCAGTTTTGCTTGTTGGTGAATTTTCCCCAGTGATGTATGAAAATACCCAATTCCCAAATTTTTAATGTTCTCTTTCCATGTTTAAGAAGGAAAAACGTGCACCCCACGCATGAGGGTGAACTGCCATCAGAAGGTGACTCTGCTCATGGTTCTGTAGAATACACAAAGTCACCTGAAAAGAGGTATTTTATTTTTACTGAATTACGAGCTTTAAAATCTTTGCCCGGAGAAGCTGTGGCTGCCCTGTCCCTGGAAGTGTCCCAGGCCAGGCTGGACGGGACTTGGAGCAACCTGGGATAGTGGAAGGTGTCACTGTCCATGGATGATCTTTAAGGTCCCTTCCATGCCAAACCATTCCATGATTCCCTGATTGTGCAGTTCTAACGTAGTTGCTGTTTCAGTGAAAACATTCAGCTAATAAGCGTTCCACAATCCCATAGAACTTAAACCTGCAGAAGGGAATCTGTGACTTCTTTGGGAACAGGAGAGCTGTGATGCTGATGGCAAATTAATTACCTGTGTTTTAGTACTCAATATATTTGCTGTGGGGCACACAGGAATCTGCAGGTGCCCAGAAAGGGGAAGGGACGTATTGGCTTTTCATGCTGGAATCATAATCTGCTCTTAATTTTCTCCTGTGATTTTGCAGGTGAACCTGAGTCGTTGTACGAACCAGAACTCAGTACCAACTTGTCCATCTTTTTTTCCTTTTCGTTCTCGTGAATTATTCCATAGATAGATCATCCCATATGTTGGTCACAAGGAGAACAGCAGCACTGAATTCGTGTGCGTTTAGCTCTCAGATCTGTGTTAATTTGGACATTAAACACATGGGATTTCCCTGGTAACAAAGCACATTGCATGTGCTGGGTGCTGGGAAAACAATGATTCTGGAATTCCTCAGCTTTGTCCCTCTGGGAAGCTGTCAATCACCGAGCACCCTGTAAGATTTATTCATCTAATTCCAGTTGGGTTGATTGTACTTCACATTTCACTGTGCAGTATTTGAAACAAAACACCAAATCCTGGTGTGTTTGAGGAATCCTTTGCTCAGTTTGCCTGACATCAAACCTCATCACTGGTTGCCTCTGCATAGTTCAGATGTCTAAATCCATTATATTCCAGTATGCTAATAACCCCAATTTCATGGTGGATACCTCAGGATAATTCTCTTACTAAATAAATTTAAAAAAATTCGGTTTCTAAGTAAGTATTTATATTTTATGTTGCTAGCAACAGGCCTGCCTGTGTTCACCGAAGGTCAGTGACCTGAATTATGTTCAGCTCTGCCAGCAGTGTGTGTAGCCATGAGAAATGCAGGGGTTTCTCTGTATTCCACGAGTATGACTTTAAAAATTACAAAATAATCTTTTCACAGAGGAAAAACTTGAACCTGGCTTTGCAGAAACATTCCACATTGAATCTTACAATACAGTGATCCCGAATAAGGAAAATAAATTCCTCTATGAAGTGTTTTAATTAGTAAAATGTAAAAAGTAAACCCCTCCCCAGCAGGCTTCTCTTTTAATTAAATTTTCATGTTAATAATGGTTTTTGCACTTTAACTTTTAGGGGTTTAGAAGTCTGATTGCTCTGAACCCAACTTTGATCTGCAGTGGACCTATTGACGTGAGTTGGGTATTGAGTGTTTTGAAGGAAGGGATGGATGCTCCTAAGGAATACAGGGAATAAAGCTTGAATTCTCAAAGAGGCCAGCAGGGAAACCAGGCTTGGGGTGTGAGGAAAAGTCAGAGACGTGACGAAGTTTTGTTATTCGGTGTCACCATCTTCATAACATTGTGGATATAACCTGGAATAGAACGTGCTCAGCATCCTCGGTGTATCTGACTAAGCCTTGTGTAACTCCACTCCGGAATTGCTCATGAGCAGGGAGTGGCTCTGGATAGGGGATCCCATTCCCTGTGTTTGAGGAGATCAGAGGAGCCTCGTTTGGCTAGGGAAGAGGAAGAGTAGAAAGCAACAGTGATTGAAAGAGGAAACAAAAGCACGAGGTAAAGTTTAGCACAGTTGATTTCTAAGAACTGCTCTCTTTGTTTAAATAAAAGACTTCAGCTTTTATTCTTCTCTTTGCTCTACTACTTTCAATAATTTGCTTTTTAACACCTTTCCTGTCATCTGCTCCTTCCTCTCCTCCTTTATTTCCAATTCACTTCTGTTCTATACTGCTAAGTAGATCAAACTGGGTTCTTGAAGCCCAGTAAATGTTATTACTGAGGGGATTCTTCTCATAATGATCTTACAGACTGTGTGATGAGTAGGATTTGCTCTTGCCTCCTCTTATCATCAATTTATTATCTAAACCAGGAAGCCTTTGTACAGGCTGGCTGAAGGGCCTTTTGGTCTAAGAACTTGGCAATGCAGACACAGCAAAGACATTCAGTGACTGAGTTTAAGGTGCTGCCCCTGCAGTCATTGGGTGCAATTTGGTTGCATCTATTTAAAAAAAACCCCCAAATCGTTACCCTTTTATGTTGTGTGTGTGTGACACTGATGCTGTCCCAGGGACTCACCAGCTTTGGGCTCTGCTAAGGTTCTAACCCCCTCCTTGGAAAACAGGGCTGCACCTGCTTTTCCACTCTGGAATTCCACATGAGTTCTCCAGTTCTCCAGGATGGGCTGATTGTTGGAGAGTTGGAAGGAGACTGAAATTGGGGTGGATCTGTGTTCCTGGTTAGCTCTGGAATGCACAGATGTGTTGATTCCTGGTAATAACCTGTTAATGACTTTCTCACATCAGCAGCTCTTTGTAGTGTTGGTAGCTCTTAAAGTGTCTTCTAAATTCTACAATAGCTCAGGGCTCTGTGGGTACCTCTCCAGCTCTTTGGGAGCTGACCAATCCCATTGTGGAATGGGCAGGAGGCAGTGTTTGAACACTCCACGATATTTTGGCTGAAAATTGCTCAAACTCTGGTGATAGTTTGAATTAAGCTGGTTTGGTATTGAAACTGGTCTTGCACTGGTGGCACTGGGAAGGGATCAGGCTGTGGTTGAGCTGCAGGGTGGTAAAGACGAGAGAGTGATGCCTTCAATCCTTGAGCTGCTGCTGGCAAAAGCTTCCTGTAATCCTGGTGTAAACCCAGAGGTGCTGCAGTTAAAAGGAATAAAAGGATATTGGCCAGAGAGAGATTTCAGAAATAGAACTGAGGTTCTGTAGCCTTAGGGCACCTGTGTGGGATGGACAGGCCTGGTGCTCCAGGACGTGGAGCTGCTGGAGAGAGGCCAGAGGAGGCACCAGGATGAGCAGAGGGATGGAGCAGCTCTGCTGGGAGGAAAGGCTGCCAGAGCTGGGATTGTTCAGCCTGGAGAGGAGAAGCTTTGGGCTGAGCTCAGTGTGGCCTTGCAGGGCCTGAAGGAGCTGCAGGAAAGCTGGAGAGAGACAATTCCCAAGGCATGGAGGGCCAGGAGCCAGGGAATGGCTTCCCAGTGCCAGAGGGCAGGGCTGGATGGGAGCTTGGGCAGGAATTGTTCCCTGGGAGGGTGGGCAGGCCCTGGCACAGGGTGCCCAGAGCAGCTGGGGCTGCCCCTGGATCCCTGGCAGTGCCCAAGGCCAGGCTGGACATTGGGGCTTGGAGCAGCCTGGCACAGTGGGAGGTGTCCCTGCCATGGCAGGGGTGGGATGGGATGAGCTTTCAGGTCCCTCCCCACCCAAACCACTCTGGGATTCTCTTGTTTGTTTGTTTGTTTAAGTAGGAGTTTGCTCTTCCTTTCTTTTTTCTTGTTGAGTCCCAGGGCTGCCTGTGCTGGGTCAGTGGGGCTCAGCTCAGGGTGGGAGGTGTTCACTCAGCACCTGGACCAGACCGAGCCTTTCACCCAAGCTGAAGTGATTTAGGCACGAGAGTGCCCAGCTTGTAGGACTTGGTGTAGCTTCAGCAGTGCTCATGGCAGCTGTGGATGTGGCAGTGACATTCCAGGGCTCTGTGGAACTGCGGCCATAAAAAGGCTGTGGATTCAAGATACGGGATGGCCACTTTGAGGGGTTTTCCCCTTTTTTTTTTGGAGGCACAATAGCAAGAATTCACCTGCTCCTAAAACACCGACACTACCACTGCAACACCTGCTCCTACATGGATCCAGAAAGTTGCTCCTTGTCTTCCTGCCCCCTTCCCTTTGGTGTGTTTGACATTTGAGTGGCACAGGGACAAGCCCAGCGTGGTGGCAGGAGGGCAGGCTGGGCCCAGGGTGGGCTGTGCAGGGTTTGAACTCTCATTGTTGGGGGGAAATGGAGCGAACGGCGCCGGTTGCTGCTCAGATCGCAGGGTCTGAGTGCATTTTAGACTGCTCACACTTGCCTGAAGTTACATATTTCAGGAGGTGTTTAAATAATAATAACTCTGCAATTCCAGCTGGTCAGTAATTTGCAGAGTTCTCTAAAATTCTCAGTAATTCTAAGTGGGTTTGATATTTCCATAGGTTGTAGAGTACTAATGATTGTTTGTTGGAGAACAAGTGAAAAACAAATGCTTGAGAAATACTTTGGCCAGTCTTAGTTGCTGGGTGTTGTGTTTTGGGTTTTAATTCTCTTTTTTTTTTTTTCATAATCCTACTGTTCTTCTTAACTTCTCTTGGAGTTTTCTTCCTAGAAACTCCTGTCTTTATATCTCTCTGTCTTACGGAAAGTATAATTTTATTTTTCTGAGCATATTTTAATTTTTTGCAGCAAGGTGTACCTAATTCAATTTCATCGGGCTATGAGGAGAAATGAACTTTAACATTTAGGAATTTATATATGTTTATAGTTCTGTAGCTTGTTGATTGGGGAAAATCCCACAAGTTCAGTTGTGTTTTAGAAATACTGCCTGGAATTTCTGTAAAAATCCACACATTTAAGGGCCTGGCAAAGATGGGTAACTGTCAATTTTTTGGGATGACCTTAATTTTCAGAACTATTCAATGCCCAGTTGAAATTTAAGTTAATCCTTGACATTTTGACACTTAGAAAGTTTTTCTAAAACCAGGTATCAGTGGAAGATAAGTCTTTGTAATGCCTGTCTCTGCTTTTCCTGTTGGAAAACTTCAGTTTCTGTTTGGATTTCCTTGGTTTAGCTCGGGGTTGAACTGAGCAGTTGTGGCTGCAGTTTAAGAAGTTTATTCTTATTTTACTTTTCCTTTTTCAGTGTTGTTTGCTGCTGGACTCCCCCTGTCCCCACAACCCCGCAGGATGATATGAGACTTGAAAGAAGACGATGCATACAGGTGATTTCATATTTAGGATTTTTACAATGAAAAATTGTGCATGTTCTTGATGTGCTTTTTGTTGCTGTTCCATTGTCTGTCCCCCTCAAATGATGTTGTTCCAACTTAGCAGAATATTTAAGAACCTGCAGAATTCTGAAATCCTTCTTTGCCCTTTGAAAACTCTTCTGCAGCTTGGAAAACTCTCCTTCTTCCAGGAAGAAAATGGTTTTCCTGAATGGAAATATTGTTTTCAAAGTTTTCATGGGAATGCTTTTAAAGGTGCCAATTTAATGGACTGATTGATATTTTAGGAAGTTCTTCCATTTTTTGGCTAATCAAAAATCTTGGAAGTGCCAAATGTATTTGCAGATTGAATAGCTGATCTTTAGTTTTGTTGGAAATAGAGTTCATATTTTGACATAGAAAATCATGAGCAGTAGAAATAGAATAAAACTGAGCTTGTCCAAGAGGGTTGGTCTAATTTTTTGTACCCAAATGCCCTTATTTTAGCAGTTTTGGGGCCTGTAAAGGTGTAGTAGATGCAAACCAGATCTTTGGTTTGCTTGTTCAGCTTTAAACCCCAGGAATCCTTGGGGCTGGAAAAAAAAAGTCTGGGTAGATTTCCGTGTGCATCCAGCTCATCTCCTGATTGACAGTTTTCAGTTGCATCAGCTGTTCATGCATAAACAGCTTTGGAGGGTATATTTACATGGAGCCTTTGGATTAGGACCAAGATGCTGGAAGTGGAGATTTCATTCCGTGAAAACCAAACATCGTTCATTCCACTCCGATGTTTGTGAGTCGTGTGCTGAAAGCTCAAGTCAAAGTGGGTCCAAAGAATTCTAAAATTAGGTTGGGCAAAGAAGAGGAGAAGGGAAAACTACTCCAAAGGGGTATTTCATTGGTTTTAAATATCTACATCTAGAGGAACGGCATTAGAAGTCTCAAAATTGATGTCCCATCAGATTCGGGGAGCTCTGTCTAGTAGGCAGTGACAGATTAAAATAGAACTTAAATATTGAGAAAATGTTTTGAAAGCTTTAAAAATATTCATCCCACAACTGAAAGGAGAGATGATGTTATGGAATAGTACCTTATGTATGACAGTGTTTGGGAGAATTCAGTTTCGTATTGCAATACATTAATCTGATTTAAAACTTCCAACTTAAGCACTTTCAGTTTTGGTCAGAATTCCTGATGATGTTGAGCTTGTAGGATTAGGAGCTTGCAGAATAGAAATGGATACAAGATTTTGAAATTTAAGTGGTAATTCTGTCTTCTGCAGCCCAAATTCTTTATTTACAAGTCCCTTGATAAATACAGGTCAGAAAACAGGACAAAGACCTTCATGTCCTCTGATGTGTTGGAAGTTAGAAAAGTCAGATTTATTTGCCTTTTCTTTTTACTAGGAGAGCCAGGCTTGCTGTGCTGAGGTTTTGAGCATGAACAAGATTTGCAGGCTTTAAAATGAGAACCTGCCCTGTGATTATTTTGTGGTGCAGTAACAGCCAGAGTCATTCGGTGACTCTGCTGACCTCGATCTCAAGTTCAAAGTAGCTGGGGAGAGCTCAGGCCTGAAACTGAAAGGTTTTGTGGTGCTTGAGGATGGTTCCTTGTACATTTTCAAGAAGGTTTCTTGAGGGTGATTGATCAAAGGTGCCTGGTAATGTCTAAACTGTCTTTGGTTAAAGGGGGAAAGCTTCTATAGGGCCAACAAATTCTTTGTTACAATGGGCATCACTTCACTGTCGGGGAAGCTCACCTGCTCTAAACCCCTACTATCAACCACAACTGGGCAAACAATTCCCTAAAGAAGTGGATTTTTTCACTTCTTCTACCATGGAATACTTTAATTTTAGATCACCACTTAAGCTGAAAACCCAGGAATGTGTTAAGGTCCACTGCTTTAAAAAAAAATGTGAAAATTTGAAGAAATGGGGATATTAAATGTTATTTTCCAATTTGACTCACCAAGAAAACAAACTTGCAGCACGTTTAACTTCTCTTTATGCCGTGTGTAATATGTAGGACACCCAGCAGAAGGGCACTTTAAGATGCTGTTTGGAGAACCAAAAGATTTTCAATAATTTTATCGATGATCTGGAGCAGGGGATTGAGTGCCCTCTCAGTCAGTTTGTGGGCAACACCAATTTGGGCAGGAGTGTGGATCTGGAGAGTGGGAAGGTGCTGTAGAGGGATCAGGACAGGCTGGATCCATGGGCTGAGGCCAACGGTGTGAGGGCCAACCAGGCCAAGGGCCAGGTCCTGCCCTGGGGTCACAGCAACCCCGTGGAGCTCCAGGCTGGGCAGAGGGGCTGGAAAGCTGGGAAAGGCCCTGGGGGTGCTGGTGCCAGCGGCTGGACACGAGCCCAGGGGTGCCCAGGTGGGCAAGAGGCCACTGACACCTGGGCTGGATCAGGAATTGTGTGTCCAGCAGGAGCAGGGCAGGGATTGTCCCTCTGTGCTGGGCACTGAGAGGCCCCTCGAGGGCTGTGCCCAGTTCTGGCTCCTGCAGGAGAGCCCTGGAGGGGCTGGAGCGTGTCCAGGGCAGGGAAGGGAGCTGGGAAGGGGCTGGAGCCCCAGGAGCGGCTGAGGGAGCTGGGAAAGGGGCTCAGGCTGGAGCAAAGGAGGCTCAGGGGGGACCTTGTGGCTCTGCACAAGTCCCTGACAGGAGGGGGCAGCCGGGGGGGTCGGGCTCTGCTGCCAGGGAACAGGGACAGGACAAGGGGAAACGGCCTCAGGCTGGGCCAGGGGAGGGGCAGGTTGGACAGCAGCAGGAATTTCCCCATGGAAAGGGAGCTCAGGCCTTGGAAGGGACTTTCCAGGGAAGTGCTGGAATCACCCCCCTGGGAAATGTTCAGAAACCTGTGGATGTGGCAGTTGAGTTCAAGGTTTAGTGATGGGCTGGGCAGAGTTGGGTTAATGCTTGGACTTTTATGGTCTTAGAGATCTTTTCCAGCCTTAATGATTCTCTGATTCCATGTTTATTTGTGGATTTTTTAGGATCTGTTCTGCTTTTCCCTGAACCACTCTGCAGTAAGCAAAGCTGGGGTTCAGCTCCTTACAGGAAAAGCCAAGTTCGTATTTCAGTCATGTTGTGGTGACACAGGCAATGCCTTAGAATGTGGTTTGTGATAAAAAAGTGTTTTCAGAATGTGAATTTTTCACTTTTTTGTCCTTTGCAAGTCTCTCCAGGACTTTTTGGGAAAGGAAGGAACCAAACAGTTCTGGGTGTAGTTAGGCTGGTGGTCAATCATCCTACCCATATTCACTTTTCATGGTGTGGTAGCATCAAATTTGGGGTTGTGCTGGGTTCTTACAAGTAAGGATTCATCTTGGGTTTAAAAGTTGGTGTTTCCAGAGTTACTGCTACACCTTGTCCTGCTCCTGCATAACTCAGTGGTTGGCTGTTCTTTTTTTCCCTCTTTTTAATGGAGATTCCTTATAAAAATCTTCTGGGTTTATAACAGCTTTCTGCTTTTGACTTTTCCAGTTAGCTGGAGCCTGAGGAATATGGATCTAAAAATACTGAGTTGTCTGATTTTGAAGCTTTTGAAGATCTCAAAGCCTCTTTTTGTAACCTTTGTAAGAAAACAGAGTAACATAATGGTTACAGCAAATTATTCTCATCAACATGGAATTATCTTGGATGCACCAGAGATGTAGAGAACCAAGGAAATGTGATAATGGTGTAGTCAAGTTTGATAAGACATTGGAGGTGCTCAAATTGCTCTTAACTTTAAAAAAAAAAAGGTCATTTTTGGAAAAGAAAAAAAGCCACTCCAATACTTCTCAATAAGGATAGTGCAAGAGCAATGAAATAGCCAGTTCTCCCACAGATACCTGTCTTCCCCCAGCTGTATTCCTTATTAAAATAGAACAAATCCAGAGGAAAGACTTCTGGGAAGTTCCTGGATTGAGTTGAGTTTAGAGCCTGCAAGTGTCCAGGTGTTACTTTTATGGAAGAACAGAATGAAAATGTAGAATTGGGCCATGCCTCTCACATCTCCTATTTCTGATGTTTTAGTTGCTGGTTTCATTGAGCCTGTAGCTATTTTAAAGGATGTTTTTATATGTCAGTAGTAAAAAAAAACACAAACCAAAGCAGAAAAACCCCTCTGTTGTTCTGCAGCCAGAACAAAGTGTGTCCATGGTGCTGCTCTGTGTTTGGAGTTCATCTGTGTTACCTGAACTGCTTCAGTCACAGCCACTGGAAGTTTCACCAGGGAAATCCAGAACCTTCCTGGGCCAGCACCATGTCCCTGGATCTTCCTGTGGCAGTGAAGATGCTGTCCCTGGTCCCACGGCGGTGATCGCACGCCTGGAGGTGAAAGTTGGTGGCAGAAAACCAGACCCGGCTTGGGCAGAGCAAACCTCTGCTCCGTGTGCTGGGTCCCTACTGGGGCACACTGGTGGCTCCCACTGGTTTTGTTTCCGGTGGGGGACTGGTTCCAGTTGGATTCTGTCTGGCTGGATCCTCCCAGGGAGTTTTTGGTGGATATTCAGGTCCTGGCTGAGCAGATCAACACAAGTTTGCCATAAACAGAAGATACCGGGAAAATCATGTCCGAGACAGAGCTGCTCATTAGGAGGGGAAGTTTGAAATACAAGCAGCTAATGAGGGCTTGGATGTTCCCTGGGTTAACCCCTGATTTTCCATGGATAAATCCCTTTGCAGCAGGGGGTGGTGCTGGTTTGCCTGGGAGTTTTTGTGAGAAAGCAGTCGGGAAGGGCAGCGCTCCTCAGACTGAAAGTGGAAGTTCTGCTTTTCAGAGATGGAGTCATTGACCTCAATGAATGATAACCTTGAAGTCAACAGACTAAATTAATGCTCTACTTTCTGGATTTGAGAGCAGGAATGTGAAAACCTGGACAGCTAAAGTTAGATTCGTGCATCCATATTTAAAAAGAAGTTGCCTATTTAAAAGAAAAGGTTTTTTTTTTTTACCCCTCCTCCAGAATGGCTCAGTACCTGTGATATTGAAAATTGAAGTTTTCAGCCTCAGCCCGCATCTAAGAGGAAACAAAAATCCTGTTTCCAGGGTTTTGGCATGGAATTACAGCCTGGTGGAGGATGCTGCTTTCCTTATCCAGGAACAGACCAGAGCATCTAAACCAGAAAATCTTAAGATGCTGCTGTTCTTATATGTAGTTTTAATACTCTGGAAAAGTAATTTCTATTCATTTTGCCTCCCAATACATGTGACCCTCTTTAAAAACCTTTTGAGGTAACTTTCAATGAAGTTTTAAGTTGTGAGGAGATTTCTTTATTGCAAGGCTGAAATTTATTTCTGTTGCCAGTTTCTAAGAGCAAGGACTCACTTAGGCTTGAGAAAAATTAGGTTTTGAACAAAAATTAAAATTCAGATTAAAAATTGCAATAATAACTATAAAAATTATTTCCTGTTTCCTGAATGATTGGTCAGTGCACCGAGAATGCCTGAGGTGTATAATGAACATAACACTGCAAGTACAGAGTTCTTCTTGCAGCCTTTAAAGCCAGTGTTCAGTGTGGGAGCAAAAAGGAAAGGTTCACTTGGGCAAGGCAGCAATGGGGTGCTGAGACTGAGTTTGGAGCTGCCCATGGAGTCTGGGAACTGTGCCCTGTCCCAGGGATTGACTGGCTCAGGTGGCTGCTGCTGGGAGTGGCCCTGTCTTGTGCATCCCCTTTTGTGTCCTGTTTCCGCTGTTTTGGAAGCAGATGTTCCTGGATCGATCCTGCTGGCCTGGGCTGGGTGGGTTTGGAGTGAAGTTTGGAGCGAGGATGGGTGTTGGAGGGAATCCCAGCCCTGTGCTCCGGGGAAAAGCTATAGGTTCAGATCCAGAGGGAGTTTCTTCCCATGGACTTGGCACGGGCAGCACCAGTTCGGAAGCATTTGCAGCTTTTCAGGAATCCCACCTGAAATCTGGTGCTCCTGAAGGACCTCCCAGGGTGCAAATCTGCACCCAGCAGTACTTTGTGGGTATTTCATGGAATTCCTGAGGTTGGAAAAGCCCTCCCAGCCCAGCCAGGCCCAGCTGTGCCCGATGCCCACCTTGACCCCAGCCCAGAGCGCTGAGTGCCACCTCCAGCCCTTCCTGGGACACCTCCAGGGATGGGCACTCCAAACCTCCCTGGGCAGCCCCTGCCAAGGCCTGACCTCCCTTTCTGGGGACACAACACCCTAAATTCATCATCACTAGATGAGCTTGACAGTGCCTTAACTTAAACTGGTACCACTTCAGTTCTGAGCATATTCTGTGTTGCATCCATAAGCAGGGCAGCAAATGTCTGTAGGAGGCATCCTGCATCATGGAGCCAGGCAGAAATGACCTCTCCCCCCATCCTTGGAAGTTCTGTTCCTTTGGGGTTAGGTTTTACAATACACAGAGACACCATAGGATGTCTCTCAACAGCCAGGCCTGAATAGTTCTTGGTAAGAATCCCATTTATAATACTTTATCAGGCAGGTGGAGGCAAGAACTGGGCAAATATTGTTCCTAAATCTTGATGAAACTGGACATTCTGACTTCTTAAGATTTGTATTTCTCTTTTTCTAGTCAGGCTGCTGCTTCCTGTTCTATTCAATTCATCCCTTGATGTGTGGCTTTTAATGTTTCTATCAAATGCTCTTGCAGGCAGTGGTGCTCAGATGTTGTGTTTGCTTGATGCCTGACTGGGATCAAACTGGTGGATTCCCAACTTTCCAGAGCAACACAGGATATGCTCAGCTTGATGACAGAGTTTTTTCCAGGTTATACATTGAGGAGTAGGTTCCTGTCACCAGGTTTTACCAGAGTTTCCATGCCTCAATATGCAGTCAGCTATCCATGGATAGCTTGGATATTTCCACAAGGCACCTTCAGGACACATTTGTCAGCCCTCTGATGTCACTGGGAGCAGCTCAGACGTCATCTGAGTGGGTCTGGTTAAACCCTGCTGGATTTAGGAACACAATTAAGCTTGGAAAATGTAAAACTGAGAATGTTTCACTCTCAGATTTCCATTGTGATGCCACAGTCTCAGAAACACACTTGTTGCTAAGATGTTAAAGACAGGGATTAGATTAGAGAGCAAGAAACATAATTTGTTTTTAGGAGTGACACATCAGATTTAAGGTTCTGACCTTCCAGTTGTCCTGGGAAGAGCAGGAAATACCCAGCCCAGCATGGATCCATCAACCCAAGGGAAAAGCCTGGTTCCTGAGGCTCAGCACTCCCTGACACTCCCACCTAACCCCTGGTGACATTTGGCTGACTTCAATCCCAAAATATCTCTGGGGATCTAGATTTGAGTGTATTGCACACAGAGCCAGCTGTTGAACATCTTTGCTGGAAAGGTGGAACAGGTGGCAACAGTTCTGTTCCAGACAGGGAAGAGAGATTTGTTCTTGATTTCCTCCTTCCCTGTGGGAATCTGTTGGTGCTGGCATTTTCCTAACAAAGTGGTTATTACAGATCCCTTAAAAACCTGGGCATACAAGCAGAGCATTGAGTTTTTTACTGGTTAATTCTGGATCTTCTAAGTGGTTTCTTTTTGTGCATATTCTTAACTTCTCTTTCATTTCATTGAATCCACTTTGTGAACAGAGAATCCAACCTCAAGTTTGCTAAACCAATCCAACACTTTGCCTTTTCCTTACTAAAATCACAGAAAATTTCAATATTTGTGCATCTTGCCTATTTGAGCTCAGTATTTTGGGGTGAACTTGGTACTTGTTTGTGCTCCCTCAGATGTGATGGAGAGGGATCAGCAGATGTGCTGTGCCAGGAAATAAACAGAAGGATGATGTTTGTAAAGGTGGGGGAGGTTGGTTTCATTTTTACTTGGCTTTGTGAGGCCTTTAAATAGAGAAAAATATAATAATACTGTGATTAAAATCCACAGTTCCTCAGGACTGTCTCACCACTCCAGAAAAATAAACTGTTTCTGGCAATACCTGGAGATCCAGACATGGTTTTTTAGCTTAGCTGTGATAGGACTGACATCTTCATGCTCCTCCAAGGTCCTGAAGATGCCTCAATGGAGTGAACTGGTTCTCCAAGTTTTTATATATAGGTAAAACTATCTCTGATTTCACCTGCCATTTTAATGTGAGTTCTGACTTGCTGTTCTTGCCTCTCAGTAGATCAGATCCTTCTCCACAAATTGGGTTGAATATAAAACTGTTTTTATCTTCATGTAGGTATGGAATAATGGCTTACATATATTATATTAGCTTATAAAATATAAAATAAATTAACCCCCCCACCAAATATATTTACCTTATATATTTAGATTTAGATTTAGATTATATTATTTATATAAATATTTATATTATGTTTAACTTATAAGTTTTGTACCATCCAGAGGCATTGTGCTAGTTTGGAATAAAAGTGGGAATTAGCCCTTTGAAATATTTCACTTACTAAAGTTTAGCAAAATATCTGAAAAGGAGCAGATGTCCATCATAATTCCATTTACAGCTTCACTTTAGGTGTGTTCCAGATGTTCATGGGAGGCTCTGTGTCAGGTCCTTAAAGACTGTAAAAAAAGCAGTAATCTGGTAATTGATTTATTCTAGCTTCTTAAGTTAGACCTTTCTAAAACTTCCAGATTTAAAATCAAGTAATCATTTCACAGTGCTGAGTGATTCCAGGACACTTCCCTGAGTCCAGTGATACATCCACGGTGTGGAGTTGAAGTGTATTTCTGGTGCTTAAGCTCAGAAGGGGATATAAATAAGGCAGTGTTTCTTTTTAGGTTTAAATGTTCACATCTCTGAGTTTTCTCCAAAATTCAATTTTACAAAATTGGCTCGTTGAGATCATGGAATCCCAGAATGGTTTGGGTTGGAAGGAGCTTAAAGCCCATCCAGTGCCACTCCTGCCATGGGCAGGGACACCTTCCACTGTCCCAGGCTGCTCCAAGCCCCAATGTCCAGCCTGGCCTTGGGCACTGCCAGGGATCCAGGGGCAGCCCCAGCTGCTCTGTAGAAGCTGAGATGTTGAAGAAAAACTCTGATCCCAGCATTGGGATGACAATAAATAAGTGAAAAAAACCACCAAGTTAGTCTTGTGTGCTTTAATTTAGACCAGTTCGTGAAGATCTTGTGTTTTGTCATTGGTGATCCTCAAAATCAGCTGATAATTCCTCACCTTTCATGGCCCTGGGCAGTTGCTTGATAAGAGCATGAACCTCTTTTAAACCTTGCAGAGAAACGGGGTCACAGCCCAAAATCTTGGTGTGAGCAGCGCAGTTATTGGCCGATGGTTTTGAGGTGTTTTCCTTTCTTTACATCCCAGGATTTTCCAAAATCCAGTTCACAACTGAGGCTCTCCTGGTTTGCCATTTTCACTAATTGGAAGGAAGCTGTGTCAAGTAAGAGCCTTGATTTGTAAACTGTGCCAGCAGAGAGCTGCAGGAGCAGATGTGGTCAGAGGAGATTTCAGAACATAAATTCCCAGACAAAAAGAGCTGTTTCCCTGTTAGTACACGGAGCATTCCCAGCCTCGGGAGCCGATCACATGGAGCAGCACACATCTGTGCTAGTTCACTGTCCTGGCTGCCTGCTGGGAAGGATTCCTGAACATGCTGACTGCCACACATTCCCAGGAGTTGCTGGGAAGAGCACTGCACACAGGGATGCTGTGGATCCCGCGGATCACGGCCCTGTTTGGGATCTTCCTCAGCCCAGCTGGATCCAGGGGTACACAGCTGCTGCTTCCATGCTTCCTCAGCTCTTCATTCCACTGTTGTCCTTAAATCCTTTTCCCTTTCTCTTTGGACTTAGGATGTCTCAGGAGAAAATTGCTTTTTTTCCCATTGTCAAAGCAAAAAACCCCAGGGTTGTTCTATCTTTTGTTATATATACATAATATATAAATATATATATAGAAATATAACTTCTTTATTCCTGACCTGCAGCTGCAGGAATATTCCTTTGCTTCCTTCTCACTTACAAAGCCTGAGAGAATTTTGTGTTGCTTTCCTATAGATTTCCATCGAAAGTTCAGCTTTTCTTCCATCTTCTGAGAAATTTTATCTGTAAAGTTGTTCTTGTCCTCTGGCTTGGGCTGACTTCATGGACTTCAGGAGTCTTCATGACTTCTCTTGTGAAGAAAAGAGATTTTCCTCAGGAAAAAAAGAGGCTGTTTCACACCCAAATCAATGGGTCAGCTTTCAAGTTAGGATTCTGCACCTTCAGCTTAAATTCTGTGTTCAGCTTTGTTTCCCTACAAAGATTCTGGTAGCAAAAGGCCCCAGGCAATGACTGTTTGGATCCTGAGAAAGGCAAAAAGTAGTTGTTGTGTTTTTTGTTTGGTTGGTGTTTTCTTTTATGTCTGGAGGCATGTGGAGCTCCAGGGGAAGGCAAGAAGCGCAACTTCATTTTTTCTTGGGAGAAATCCAGGCTCTATAGGCTGCCATCCAAATGCAAAAATTCTGACACTTCCCTGCTCAGAAAAAGTGCCACCAAAACGGAGCCAGCTGAATACTCCACTTCTTCAATAGAAGGCAGTTTCCTTAAATAGAACTTGGGAGCTAACTTCGTCTGGAGCGGGGATTTGGGTTCAAAACACTTCCAGATCCGTAGTGACGTCTTTGCACTTGAAGTCTTTCACTCTGGCTACAGGTATTTGAGTAAACACTCAGTAGGTATTCAGACACCTGAGGAATCATTTGTGTCCTCTAATTCCATGAATTACAGCATTTATAACCTGAATGAAAAATCTGCTTCACTGTTTTTTTCTGGGAAGGGGTTGGTAAAGAGGAGAGGGGAATTCTTGCTTTCATAGAATTCCAGAATGATTTGGGTTGAAAGGGACCTTAAAGCTCATCCCATTCCCACCCCCTGCCATGAGCAGGGACACCTTCCACTATCCCAGCTTCTTCCAAGCCCCATCCAACCTGGCCTTGGGCACTTGCAGGGATGGGACATCCACAGCCTTCCTGAGCAACCTGTGCCAGGGCCTTCCCATCCTCCCAGGGAAGAACTCATTCCCTACAAATACACTTTGCACAGATACACTTGCTCAGTATTTACAGATTGGTTACAGTATTCTGTTGTTTGTGTGATGCTGTCTCCTGTGGATCCCAGTTTATTAGCAGTATCTTTTTGCTATCAAAAATCCACATTATCCTCAATAACAGATTAGCAGTAGCTCCGTCTTCTCAAGAAGCTGCAGTAACCCATTAGGAAGATGGTTAATCTCCCTCCTGGATAAGCCTTTTGATCAATTTAGAGAAAAGTGAGTTGGTGTCTTCTGAGCAAGTCTGGGTAGCAGCTACTTAAACAAAGCGATTTGGGCTCCTTTCAACATCAGCTCCTAATGAATCGTCGGAATTTCATCAAAGACCAGGTAATTAGACAGGTACTGCACCTTTGCATTAATGGCACCTCTGACAGAGGCCTGGCTTCCCCATTCGGAGATAGGAACTGATCCATTTTGGAGAACAAGAAATGCCTCAGGAAGTTTTTGGAAGCATCTGGACAAGGTGCTCCGTGGAGAAGCATCGCTGTGCTCAGGTTTGGAGAGTCAGGGAGTCTCTTTCCTCCCAGTCATTCTGGGGTCCTCAGCACAGTTACAAGGGAAGGGACAGGCACAGGAAATTCCAGGTGTTACTCTGTGCCTAACATGGTCCTCGGGAATGAGATCCTGTGAGTAGGAACACAAAGTTACCGTGGTGTCTGAGCTTTCTGTGGAACAGGAGGCTCTGCTCCCAGGGAACAAGAGAAGGAGGCCTCAAGCTGTGCCAGGGGAGGGTCAGGTTGGAAACCAGGAGGAATTTCTCCACTGAAAGGGTTGTTAGACATTGGTATTCAGGATCATCCAGTCCCACCTCACCCCAGCAGCACCAGCAGCACCCCAAAGCCTGTCCCCAAGGGCCACATCCAGACTCCTCCTGAGCACTCCCAGAGACAGTGACTCCAGCACTCCCTGGGCAGCTCATTCAAATACCTGACCAGTCTTGCATGGAAAGTTTTTCCTAATACCCAATCAGAACCTCCCCTGGCAAAATCATTTAATCCTTGATGATGTTTTGAAACACTGGAGTGTTGGCTAAAGGTGGCCAATGCCATGACCCTCTGAAGAGTCTGCCATGTTTTCCTCTCACAAATGATGGCAATTTTTCCACGTCTGTCCACTCCCTTTTGTTTGCAGAGATGTTGGGAAGTCTCCCCTTACCCTCTTGTGGGGCAGAAAAAGAAAGGAAGTCCTCTCTGGCACCTTCAGTTCGGACACAGTCGGGCTCTCTGGAACTGCTAAGAAATCGTAGCAATTCCGCAGATTTCTGAAGAAGTCTTGAGGAGCTGTGTGAGATTGAGTGACATTTGGAAGCAGCTCTGTGCTCACTTGGCCAGCAGTGCCAGAGAACAACACCGTGGTGCTTTCAACCCAGATGCTTTGGCAGAGCACAGCCTCGAGTGTCGCCACTGCTTGGCAGAACAACTGGTGCTGCAAAGCAGGAGCAGGTGGTTTGGGCTTTTTCTGCTCCTTCTGCACCAAGGCCCTGCTTTTTGCAGGGGTTTTGGAGCACAAGAAACACTATTGCTCTTCTTTTCTGGTAAGGCTTTTAAACTCTGAGATGGACTTGGTGAAAAGTTGGGCTCCATGGCAGTCATGAGAATGATGAGTTATGTGGCCCTTGTCTTTTCAAACGTCTTAGAGGTGGCAGATTCTGTGCTTGTTTTATACTTTCTCCTCCAAATTCATGGAGTCATGGAATGGTTTGGGTTGGGAGGAACCTTAAAGCCCATCCAGTGCCACCCCTGCCATGGCAGGGACACCTCCCACTGTCCCAGGCTGCTCCAAGCCCCAATGTCCAACCTGGCCTTGGACACTTCTAGGGATGGAGCAGCCATAACCTCTGTGGGCAGCCTGATTCAGCATTGCAGTAACAGAAAGTCCCATTACCTTGAGCACTGTTTGATAACTGCCCTCGCTGATGTCCTGCTGGGGGTAACATTTCTTTGGGGTAACGTTTCTTTGGGGTAACGTTTCTTTGCACCCCTTCTCGAGCATCTCCTCCCACCACAGCCTGACACAGCCCTCACTCCAGTGGGTTTTCACTCATGGCAGGAGGGCACTTCCAACTTCTTCCCTCTTCTTTCAGCATCTGCCTGCCAGGGAAGAGTCAGGCTGTTCAAAGACTCATCCTCACGGGTGTGTTTGCCAGAGTCCTCCTGACTGTGCCATGCATGAAGCCGGGTGTTCTGTTCCCTGAGAACACTTCTAAAACCCCAATGCTGAAGCTTTGAAGCTCATTGATGCTTAAACTTCTAAATAAAGAGTTTGTTTGCTATTATTTCACTTTTCTTGACTTGCAGCGACTTCACCCTTGGTGACATGACTTTGTAGGAGGTCGTGGTTCCTGTGCATTGCAGGACAGTCGTGTCATGTTCACAATGTCCTTAGGAACTGGGAACATTCCCTGACCAGACCAGGGCACAGTTTTGTTTCAATTAAAAGCCTTCAGGGGTTTGAATGTCATTAACATTTCTGCTATGAACTGGACTTGGGGTGATCTTTCCTCAGAACACAGTTGTTGGCTGAACCTTGAAGAACTCCTTGTGTGTTTGGTGTTTGGATCCTGTCAATAATTTTCCATCATCACCTTTCCTTAGAAACATCTCTTACCTCAGGTGAAATGCTCCCTCTGCACCTCTCTGCACCAAACCCAACACCAAACCATGGCAAATTATCCGGTCAGGTTTTCCTTGGTGTAGTTTATAGATCCTTCAGGAAATGCTGCAATGATTCCTTCCCTCCCTACCCCATTTCTGCACCCCTTGGAAGTCACCTGCTTTTTTTGGTGGCCTGGATACATCTCTTCCCTCATGGATGCTTCAAGTGCAGGTGACAGGCAGCTCTCAGCAGCTTGTTCTGGGAATTGGCTTTCCAGAAAAACCAGAGACTGATGGAAGGAGAGGCTCAAATGTTACAGCTGGAACACGATGTCTTTGGTTTATGCATCTTCCATGGTGTCCCTGCGGGGAACAGCTGGCACTTCTTGGAAAGGGGGACCCCAGTCGTGGCAAATGGGAGAGTTTGTAAGCTGGGAATCAGATTTATGAATGGAGATCAGCTGAAGGAGGGCAGGGCTGGATGGGAGATTGGGCAGGAATTGTTCCCTGTGAGGGTGGGCAGGCCCTGGCACAGGGTGCCCAGAGCAGCTGGGGCTGCCCCTGGATCCCTGGCAGTGCCCAAGGCCAGGCTGGACATTGGGGCTTGGAGCAGCCTGGGACAGTGGGAGGTGTCCCTGCCATGGCAGGGGTGGCACTGGATAATTTTTGAGGTTCATTCCAACCCAAACCATTCTAGGATTGTGTAAGATGCAGACAAAATTTAAAGTTTTTTAATTTGCACAACTCTGATACTTGGGTAGTGTTGCTCTCATCATTATTATTACTGTGAAAAAACCCCATTTTTTATAGTTAGCTTTAATAGTTCTTAGTTTATGCTAGAAACAGTAAAAGCTTAGAAGGAAAAATGCGAGTTAAACTTCAAAGATAATTTTCTTAAATCACAGTATTCTCCTAAAGGAATATGATACTTCTTGTTTGTTTTGGGGATGGTATTTTTGTTGATTTGTTTAAAATTTTTCTGGGTTGAAATTTGTTACTTGAGAGAAATTAATAAAGTTTACAGTGAGCTCCACTTTGGGGTCGTATCGTTTGGATTAGTGAAGTCTGGCATGCCTGGGTTTTGGTGGTTTCCAGCTGGAAGTACGGATTCAACCACACTTAAGTTTTTTTTCTCCTTAAAAGCTGCAACTTCAAGGTGAGACAAATCAAAAGAAGTAATTGCTTCAACTTTAAAGTGTGTGTACTAAATACAGGAATTATTACAAAGGCAGGAGGAAATTGGGCTTTCAAATGAGTGCTTTGGAATTGTGAGGTTTGACTGGACTTGTCAACCCCCTTGCCTGGGTTTATTTCTGATTTTTTTGGGCTTTTCTGTGATGAGCACTAGGCTGGATATGGAAATAATTGAAACTTTTTACTGAGGAATGATTTATTGTTCAGTGACTCAAGAAGTCTGAGTGGAGTTTGTCAGGACTGGCTTCAGATTCCTGCTGTAAAATGCAGGTGTCAGAATATCAGTTATCAAATCACTGAGAATGCAGCAGAAAAATGGTTTAGGTACAGTTCATGACCTGTGAGGATTTTATGGAATAGTTCTGGTGCTTCCAGGCTACTTTGGAGTGAGGAAAGAACCTGGAATGTTATTATTTTATGATCTGTGATATGGATTAATAAGGACAGCATGCCTAAGAGTTTTAAAGTAGTCTGGTTTTTAGAAACTCCATCAGAATTGGTGTTATTAATACAAAGTGTTCTGGTTTTTAGGAACTTTGTCAGAATTTGTGTTACTAATACAGAGTATCAAAGCAGTGCAATGTCTCCAAATGCAACAGAACCGCTCAGTTTGTTGCCACAATTTATGTGCTATAAACTTCCCTTGGAGTGACATGAACTGGTTCAAAATCATACATGAAATCAGCCACTGAGGGAATTCCCTGGAATCATCACACCAGCAGCTGCCCCATAATCGAGGGGTCATTTATAATGGTTGATATTTCTTTTTAGTTCACTTTTTCACTTAAAAAGCTTCTGTGTGTGTTGGTCCTTAAAGGTGTGTGATAGGTTAATAGCAATCCCGAATCCAATCCCAAAAATCCCAAACTGTACAGGCAGTTTGGAATTAGTAAAGGAAAAAAGACTTTTAATATCAATAGGGCTGTGCAAATCCTGCAAGTGGAAGGAGGGGACAGCCCAAATTCTGAAAATACACACTTGCCCACGTGCCAAGTTATTTTATTTTTGCAGTTGGTTTTATTTTAAAATTGTCATCACTGGGTTAGATGAAATCCACCTTTATTTATGGTAGACACCAGAGCTGGATGGATGTCACCCAGTGAAATAGTTCAAAAATACATGGGATTATTTAACTGAGTTAAAAAGATTTTGCATCAATTCCGAGCCCTGTCTGTATTCAAACTGCAAAAGTACTTTGAGATCCTCCCCCTCTCTCCTGAAAGCTGTTCTCTTTGGTCAGGTATTGAATAATTTATATCATGTGAGACTCTTGCACATGATGTATTCATCCCTTGTTTAGCTCTTACATTCATGGTTTGGCATGCTGGCTGTACATTGATATGGGAGATGCTTCCCATTTTTTCTCTACCAACTGTTTAAATATATCTTGTGCCTCAGTAACTACAAATGGGAAATAGAATAATTCAAGTAATTTCCCTTGATGGGTTTTATGCGTAGGAAAAGATTTCTTTTAATTTTTTTTTTAGCATATATCTTGTTTGCACAATAGATTAAAGGAGAACTTGAAAAATTATGCCGATATTTATGCTAACTTTATGTTCAGCTGGAAATGCCTGACACATCAGGCCAGGTATTGATTCGGGATAAAATATTGGGTGTTTTTCACCTCTCGTGTGGTTTGACGTGCTGCCATGTAGCAGGTAATTTATTCCATCTTTAATTAGTTTTGCGCTGCAAACTGCAAATTGTGAGTAATGTTCTTTGGAGGTGGGGGAAGGAGGAGGCGCTGCACCAGCACGAGGAACTCTCGGTTAAGTGCTGATAAAAGTATTTCCCTGAAAGGACAGCGGAGCAGACCAGGAGAAGGATTAGTGCTGCAAAGTCCTGGCCCAGCCTGGATTGCTTGGAAAATCTTGTAAGCCCCTGGTCAGGTAACGCTGCTGCTGCTGCACTGCTGCAGGGTCTGTGAGACGAGCACGAAAGAAATGCAAGATTTGAGTTCAAAAAGCTGACACGAGATACAGAATAGGTGGCACTGATTTTTTGGGGTGTGTAATGCACACGCACTGAGGTAGTCGCTTGTGTTTTGGGGCATGTAAGGAGATACTGCAGTAGTTTCACTACTGGTAAAACGTCCAAAATGAAGTTGTTGAATGAGGGAGCCGGTAAAACTTTTTAAGTTCTGTTGGAACTGACATTTTGGAAAAAGCAGATTCTCTGCTTCAGGGCTGAAACGTTTGGCGGTCCTCGGCACCCCCTAGAAAACAGGGATCTTGTCCCCTCTTTACCCGCGGCCCAGGCGAGCGGCCGAGCGCAGGTGCTGTCCCAGAGCGGCGTGGCCGCCCCGGCGGGTCCCGGCGGGTCCCGGCGCTCCGTGCCCCGGCCGGTGGCAGCGCCGGGCACCTTCCCGGAGCCCCGGAGAACAGGAAGCACCCCCCACCCCCTTCGCAGGTGAGTGACTCGCAGCGGCGCTGGCACATCGCTGCCGGGCTCGGCAAAGTGCAGTAAAACATGCCCGGCATCGCTGCGGCCGCCACGGCGTAGAGGGGACAGTGCCGCTCCAGGGACAGCCGGGGGCTTCCAGAGTAAGTCTGTCACTCTTTGCATTTCCAGGCGCCGGTTTTCCACATCCGCATCCGTGCGCGTGGGAAGGGGATCTCCCCAGCAGCCCTGCAAGCGGTGGTGGTCAGTGATGGATTCACACCGTCACAGGCACAGAGACACCAATATGCTGTCAGATAATCTTATTTTTTTTTTTCTTTAAAATCGGTCAAAAGAAAAAAAAAATCTGCTTATTTTCTCGTAGGATGCTTCAGCTTCGCTCATGTTCAGTCGTTAGGGGCGGTGGAATGAGCTGAAATTTCATTTGCTTAAAATCTGTCGGGGGGGGGGGTGTGAATTATAATAATAATAACAATAAAGAATGTTGTGTCTTTAGGGTTAAACCCAAACCAGTGAAACATAAATTCAGATCCTTGGGAAAAGGGAAGGAAAAAGGGAAGGACAGGAGTAGCCTGACACAGTAATTTTAGGAGGTGACCTGCCTAAGGCAGCGACAGGGAACTTTAGAGCTTTTTAAAGCCCCGGGAAGAATTCCAGCCGGGCGAGCTCCCACCCGGCAGCATTGGGGGATCTTTAGCATCCCAGCCCTGGAGAAGGCGTCCCGGAGCCGGGCAGGCGAAATCCTAACGCGGGCGCGCTTATCTGTAATCCCGTGTATCATGGCTGCGCCGCCCTGCCCTTGCTGTGGGGGTGAAATGTAGAACATGAGCCTGATCCTCGGGAGATGGAGCTAATTTCGCCCTAAACTGGAAAGTGTTAACAGCGCCCGGCGAATGTGACAAAGCTCAATCGCGCTCCTTGTTTATGGAGCCCGCGCCCATTGGCCGCCGCGCGCCAGCTCTGCCCTGGCAACTGCGCGCCGGCATTTGCATAGCGCGCCGCCATTGGCCGCCGCCGCGGCGCTGCGGGCCAATGGCGCGGCGCGGCCCGGGGTGGGCTATGCTAATGAGGCGCTGTTGCTGGGGCGCGCTGCGGCAGCCGGGGATGCGCTGAGGGGAGCGCCGGCATCGGCTTCCCCCTCACACACGGCGCGCGGGCCTGGGCGGTGCGCGGCACCCTCGGCGCCTCACACCGGGCTGCTCCGAGCCCCCGAGCGCGGCCAGCCATGGGGCACCCGCAACTAAGCCTTGGTGCTAGTTTTTTTACTATTTTATCTTTTTTTTTTTTTTTTTTTTTTTTTTAAATGCCTTAAAGTAGCCAGATTCCCGCAGAAAGCGCGGCTGTGGAACGCTGGTACACTCACCTCGCATATCAGCCCCTTCTCGCTGTCCGAGATCAGGATCTGAATCTGATAATTCTTTAGCATAATTTCTGGAACACACACTCACCTTTCAAAAATGGTGTATTCGCATCCCAATCCCCGCCCGCCCCCCCCCTCCCCCCCAGAAAAAAAAAAAAAAAAAAAACACCAAAAACCAAGCCCCTCCTCAGCTGTAAGTTGAGTCCTGGTTTTTTTCTGTCCTAAATATAATTCCTGCCTAAGAATATTGGGGAATCTAAGCTTAAAATATATTCTGTTGCTTAAATCTGCATCTGTATCTGTCCCTTTCCCCCCCTTTCCCTGCTTTCCCAACGAGCTTTTTCTCCTGTTCTGTCATGGATCACTTTACCTTCCTCAGTCCTGTTCCCCACTGCTTCCCTCTGTCTTCCTTAGTGTCCAGTTCCTGGGTTTTCTTTCCATAACTGCTCACATTCTCTCCTTCCAACTCAGTAAAATTGACTGTAAGGTTAATAAATTATTTAATTGAGTAAATCCAGCTACATTCCATGCTGTTTTTTCCCTTTTTTTCCCCTTCCCTTTACCATAAGTATCAATGTGTATCTACGGTTTGATACTACACGGCATTTACTAGTAATGGTGGAAATTCCTGTCACCAGCAGATTTTTGATTAAATCTGATTTTTACTTTGGTGGAATTTTAATTTTCTGGCTGTTTTCTAAACCATTCAGGAAACTTCAGGTTCAGCAGAGGGAAATGTAATTTCTCTTGAATAAAGCCAACCTTTTCATAGAGAAACTTAGTAATTTCTAGAACCAAAAACTTAGATTTAATATAAATTGTGTGTACTTGGAATTTGCTTGAAGCCTCCTGAAGAGTAAGTTTAGAGGTTCTTTTGTAGCATGTTTAAGGGATAAAATAATGTCAATTTAAACTTTGTGTCACTAAACTTCTGCTGTATTAGGAGATTACCATGGATTATAAAGGTTTTCCTCCTTATTTAATGAATTTGACAGAAGTTTCTGTTTTCTGATTGTATTTGTGATTTTCACTTGTAATTGAGGGACAGGTGTGGGTCTTTGAGCAAGATTAAATATGCAGAGGTAGTTGGAGTTAAGTAATCATTGGAAAACCTATTTGGGAATAACATTCACACTTCAGTCTTTATTTCTGCTTTAAAGCTGTAATGTTTGTTTGGTCAAAGGTTGGACTTGATGATCTTTGAGGCATTTTCCAACATTATTCTTTCTGTATTTCTTTGAACTTTCACCATGATCATAAAAGAGTTTGTCCATTTTTCCTCACCTTTATATTTCCTCTTTTTAAGTGTCAGACTTTTCATTCAATTAGAAAAATTGTAAACCTTATAATAACTGCATAAAATCTTTAAATGCACATAAGTTTGTAGGGGGAGAGAAAAAAAGAAGCCTCAGATCCTCAGCTGTGACACATTTTCACCAGCATCGGTGACCTCTGGAAAAGGAGGATTTGGACAATTTTTATTTGTCAGTTTTAAAGTAAATGTTAGGCCTCTTCTTGAAATACAGGTTATTAAATATTCAATAATAAAGTATTGACTGTTGAGATATGGTTTCACCCACTCATTTGTCATAAAATACATAAATACACGTTGGGGTGAATCACCAGCCAAAGTACTTGAGTTTGACCAGTAAAACTTGGGAAGAATTTTAACCATGTATTAGGAGAGGGGAAAACCCTCAGTAATAACTCTGTTGGAGTGTGTACAGATGCACAGTTGAGAATGTTTCCTCTCTAAATCCTGGGATATCCTCTCTTGGAGGATCACATGGGGGCAGTGTGTCAAAAAGGAGCTTTTTTTACCTAACCTGTAAAGCTGTGGAGCTCTGTAAAACAGAGATTTACCTGCTAGGATGCGTTCCTTGTCTTTGCAAAGTCCTGAAGATACAAAAATTTGAATCATGGAGCCCTTTGGTGTTTATCCCGTGCCTCGCTGTTTTTCTGCAGAACAGGAGAAAATGCAGAACGCTGCAGAAGGAAATGGTTGTTTGTGAATTCCAAGGATGCAAAAACAATGACCACTCTATAGAATATATATGCAGCCAGGAATAATTTTATTTGGAGCACAGTCTGAAGAGCGTCAAGGGATATTATGTTAAACACAATGAAAATAAAAAGATCTATTGTATGGCCACCTATTCAGGGAGCGCTGCTTCCATTCTGCCCCCTAAAACAAACAGGGCATTCATGGAGCTAAACAGAATCATAACTTATTGACATGGAGGCACTAAATTAAAGCTGGGGAAAGATTCTGGGCTTTCCTAATTTCTGGGCACAGTGCTCTTCATTTTAGTGGTTTTTCAGTCCATTCAGTCCTTTGTAGGCCTGTCCGCAGGTTCAGTTCTCCCTGTTTCTTTGTGGAATTCCAGGTGTTTTTTAGCTGTGCTTCTCCAGGGCAGAAATGGAAGAGCAGAGGTCTCACAGAGCTTAATTTTGACTTTGAAAGTTAAGAGTGCTTGTGTTTCCTGTCGATTTTAGCTGAGAATTTTGGCAATCTTGGGCTTCATGTATTAAAAAAAAGTGGTTTCACTTTCACAACATTTTCTCAGTTCTAAGATTCTCTGGAGTGTACTCAAAGTCATATTTATAAGTTAATGAAACACAGATTTATATAGTGTTGCCAGTGGATTGAATGAGTTTTAGAAACTTCTTTCTCTTGTAGTGGGAGAATTACAACGTAGTAGCGGCATTCAGTCCTTCTGGTACCAGATTTTTGAAGTGGCTTTTTTTTGGGAAGATATTTCCCCCAATCTTTCCCTGTCACAGGTCTGAGCCCCAGTTTTTCTCCAGGAAAGGGGAACTGGTGTCCTCTGATTGCACAAAAGCCACAGACCACAAGTCCTGCCCAAAGTCCACCTCCTGCTGCAGGTCGTCCAGGGAAGAAACCAGCCAAGACAGGCCCAGCAGTTCATGAACCTGCTCTTGGCCTAGTTTTTCTCCAGGCTGGGAAAAGATGGCACCCAGGAGTTTGATGTCACCTCCTGAGCACTGTGTCCTCCCTGCAGCTCCATCCAGTGGGGAAGAGCAGGAGCTGGGAGCAGGAGGAATCCATGGGAGTGTTGACCCATGAATGGGATTGGACAGGGGGGTTGTTTCTTAGTTTAGGGCTTCATTCTGCTCTGAGGGAAAGCAGTGTTTGACATTTCTGTACAGGGAAGTTGGCTGAATAGTTATTGTAGGATAACTTCTGAAGCAGCCATTCTTAATAATTCCCCCACAATAATAAAGTTCCTCCAGAGGAGGAACTCGTGTGGGATATTTATAACAGGATTGTTCTCCGGTAGCTGCCGCAGGTAATTTCCCTTTGTTCCCTGAGTTCTCTCAGCTTTTCCCTGGGTTCTTTCAGCTTTTCCCATTCCAGACCAAGCTGAGAGAGGTCCCTGTACCCCCACGTTCTCATGCAGTCACTTCAAACCCCGTGCGTGGGGACAATGGGCAGAGCAGGGCTGCAGAAGTTCACTCAGAGTTCAGGTTGGCATTTGCTGATTGCCTGAAAGATGATTGTTCTAAACTCTCCAGTCCCCTGTGGTTGACATCTGTGATGCTCAGGCAGAACTCTGGTAGGTCTGACTCGTCTTCAGTGTGGGTTTATTTGAACAGAGAGTTGTCAGGTACAAGTGCTTGTTGCTAATTGCTCACTGTCTGTTTTGGGATGTGCTAATACAGCACAGAGGTGGTTGGATGCTAGAGCAGTGCGGGGATCAGTCTCCCTTTTCCAGACACTCTTCAATAGCTGAGGCATCACTGCTCATGGATGCCGAGAGCTTTTCCAAGCAGAGATTTTGAAAAATAAAGTACACCAGAACTTTGCAGAACAATTAACTTTGCAACAAAAGGAGAAGGATCTCACATGAAGGAAGAGGGCTGTACAGTTCCTCAGCTAACACAGGATGTTCTTAGAGGGGACACTGGGCTGCTTTCACATTCACTAATTTAAATACAGAATAAAGCAACAAGAAGTGCTTGCCTTCACCTGTGGTAGCTTAGCAGGGGTTGGAAATAAAAAGATTCGAAGTCTGAACCGGTCCTGTGCAGTAAGACCCGTACTTGGTCTGTGGTGTGGGCCCACAAGCTCTTGAACTCTGAGTGTGGAAAGGAGAACAGCCTTTGTGGGGAGCAAGACACTTCTCGCTTTTATTCCCGGGTCGTGTTTTCTGGCAGCTTCTCACTCAGCTGCCAGCGTAGCCCTGAGAGGGAATAGGGGGAATATCTGCACATGGCTGAGCAACCCAAACACAGGAAGGGAGGGTGGGACAGGAGGGAGATGAGGGGAAAGAAGCTCAAAACATTTTGTGTCAAGCAATAATCTTTAGAGGGAAAGTGTTGAAGAAAAGGAAGAAAAGGTCTAGCAAGGCAAAGAGAATGGAAAGTGAATTGTGCAGAGGAGGTTTCACACTTCAGCCTGAGATCATGGAGTGGTTTGGGTTGGAAGGGACCATAAAGATCATCTAATTCCAACCCCTTGCCGTGGGCAGGAACACCTTCCACTACCCCAAGTTGCTCCAAGCCCTGTCCAACCTGTCTTTGAACATTCCAAAATTGGGGAATTACTCCATTTAAACTTTTAGAAGTATGGAATAAATGCTGATGGGACTTTGACTGCTCTTACCTGCTTCATCTTGCACGAGAATCAGCAGGCAAGGAAGTGTTTTTAAGGCTGTTGCAAAGGTTCTGTTATCAGCAAGATAACTCTTTATCTCCCAGTGTCATGGAACCAAGATCTGTTGCTGCACTTGGGAGATGCTTTTGTCAGTCCTGAAGGCAAACTTGCATCACTCACAGGGTTCAAACTGTCACAGTGGTTCTTTTTGGGGGCTAATTTTTAATTGTGAGGCGAGAAGTAGGAAGATGTATTAAGGAAATGTCACCTTTTTTAATGCTCTAATGATTTTTGTCTGACTGTGCCTCCTTTTTTATCTTTCACTATGAATGCACCTCAGTAGAACACTTGGGTAGAAGTGTGACAGAGGGACAAAGAGAGTCACAAAGATACTTTGAGAAGCAAAGTAGATCTTTAATGAGCTGGATGGCAGGAATGCAAAGAAACCTTGGAATTACTGGTGGGATTTGCAGGTGCAGTCTTACCCAACAGAGGAGATGCTCTAACAACTCCTGATTCGGGGAGAAATCTCACTTTGTGCTGACTTTGTGGCACAGAAATATGGAAACACTGAGGCTGGAAGAGACCTTTGGAGGTTGCCCAGTCCTGTGGCCAGTTGGGCTTTGGCCACAATCCACACATTTTTTCTGGATTGGTGATCCACTGTTGGGGTCACTCAGTCACCTGCAGCTCTTCCCCATCAGTCAGTGAATGTTTGTGCCTCGCTGTAGCTGAAAGGAGAGGGCCACGGATGTGTTTCACCACCTGACCTTAAGGTACTTTATCTGGGAGGAGGTTTAATGTCTAAATGAGTTATGTGGACTGATGTCAAAATGGGAATAATAGGATCTCGAATGGATGAGAGAGGGAATTGAATCTTGAAAAAATACATTGAGTTCTTGAAGATTGATGCAAAATTTTACACCAACTTTTCCAATATTACACCAATTGTCTTTCATTTATAGACTCCTCGGTAACCAGCATCTCAAATATTACTTCTGCTTGGAGTTAATAATTTCTTTGTTGCTTGGAAAAAATCATAAAATCCCAGAATGGTTTGGGTTGGAAGGGACTTCAAAATCATCCAGTCCCACTCCCTGCCACGGGCAGGCACACCTTCCACTATCCCAGGGTGCTCAAGCCCCATCCAGCCTGGGCTTGGACACTTGGGGTGGGGAGGCCCCAAAACATCCATGAAAAAAAAAATCCATTTAAAACACAGCTATTTTGAATGAGAAAAGCATTTTCCATCCTCACCAAAGAAATAAATTTATTCTTCTTCCACTGTGTTGAGATGATGCTTTAAAGAAATAAACCTTCTCCTTTATGATGAGGGAATCCATTTTTGCAGTGTGTCTATTTTCAGGTAGTTCTGAGCTGTGAGCCTCTTTTGAGTGCAAATACACAGCAAGGTGGGTATTTTTATGCCTTCCCCGAACTAACATTAGGTAAGGCCTATTTGTAAGATAATTCTACCCACTTCCAATCCATAATCTCTTCCTTTAATGGGCTTCATGCTTAGAGATCTTGGCATATGTTTTGGGGTTTTTTACTTTATTTTCTTCCCAAGGTGCTTTACGAGGTGTGAGCACTTGAACTTGTAGTGGTTAAAAAGGAAAATTGATGATTGACTACACCTTGTTCATAGATATTTATGTCCTGTGGAAGTTCTGGATGTGTTGTGGTAACAAGTGCCGGTGGATTTTAGTCCTGCTCTGGTGGTCAGCAGATCTCTGATTTTTTTGGATGTCTGGAGCTCTCCAAATGAGCCAAAAAGCAATCTCTGAGCCACCAGAGGCTTTGTGAGCCTCAGTTAATGGATGTGCACAAATGTCCCTATTTCTGGAGCGACTCCTCGACCTAAAACTAAAGGAGGTCAAGATTTCTATTCTAACCAGTCCTTCTTTCCCCCTTCCTTTCTTCCTAACGTGTCACTGGGTGTTTCTAGGAGTGTTCTCTTGGGATTAGATGTCCTGGGATTGGATTGCAGGTGCCAGGAGCAAAGTCTGGGATGTGGCAAGGGCAGGGATTTCATCAGGGCCCAGAGCTGAGCGTGACTTGTTTGTGTTGGTGGCCAGGACTGCTTCCAGCACGAGGCTGTGAACTCCAGTGCCTTCCTTGCAGGGACAGGGACAAGTTGGAAAGATGGAATTACTTGGCTGCTGATCCTTGTGGTTACAGATCCTGAACTTCTGACCCAGGTGGTTGTTGCTCGTTGGTGACGTGGGTGAGATCGGTCCCTTTTAGGAGATGACTAAAGTGCTTTTCCATTTGGGATGGGAACATGGGGATGAGTTAGCCAATTCCCATCCATCTCCTTGTCATTCTTACGTCATCGGGCTGGTCAGGCTCTAATCTTGTCCTTTTTTCTGAGATTTGCTGTGCAACCATTTGTGTTCCTGGTTTAAGAAGGTTCTTGTTGGACACAGTTTGGATTCGTGGCATCACATTTGTTGTGGGACTCCCCTCCAAGCCAACAGGGACCTCTTTGTTAGTCACAAACAACAAATTCCAAAAAATGTTTAACTAAAAGAATAAAATTCATGGATTTGGATGCAGGTGGACTTGGGAGGAAAAGGTCTACAAACATGGAAAGTTTGAAGCTGAATCAAAACATCAAATTACAACTCTTGTTTTGTGGGATAATTATACTTCTAACACTCTTTTACTTTACTTTTTGACTTCATCTTAAATGTGTGTAGTGCATTATTCAGTTTATGCTCAGATTTGTTGTGATTTTTGGAGTGTCAGAAGATCCTATGAAGTCAAACTGTAAATGAGAACCCCACGGTGCCAGGATTTTTGGCTTTATATATTTGAGCTTTCTGCTTTTTTAGGAACTTGTGGAAGGGCAGAATTTTTTAAAAATAAAATCTGTTTTTATTAAGTTCTGTAATTGTCCAGGTATCTGTCTATTGGAAACCTGTGGCCTGAGGTAAAAAAATACAAGATAGAAACCTTTGAAAGTAACTGGCTCTACACTTTAGAATTAGTGGTATTTTTGACTCTCTGATTTAAATATTGTTTTGACTTTTACTTCAGTCACCGTGATGTTGCTAAGTGAGATTATGATTTTTTTTCAGGGTAAGCAGAACCTCAGAAATTAAAAGAGCAGAAAGTAGAGATACTGGATGATGTCTTACATATGTTCAGCCATTCTTACAGGAGTGTTCAGTGAATCCTGAAAAGGAAATGTTCACTAACTTCACCAAGTTGTAGAGATGGAAGATTAACTCTGATTCTCAGTTTTTAATGGACATTTTGTAGAAGAGTTAAAAGTAATTTTCTGTGCAATGTTAACTTAAAATGGTTAATATTTTAATATAACCAATGTAAAATGGTGTTTGATTTCATCCATGCAGTTCTTCTCTTGCCCTGATAGATGTTGAGTCAATGGTGCAATATCAATATCAATATTTTAATTTTCTTTTAACATAGTTATTTTTAAGAAAGCCAAATCTTGGCTGTACTAATCTACTGTTTTCTAGTGCTTGTATTTTCTTGCAAGGTTTGGACTGTAAAGGAAATGGGGATTTCCCTTTGCTGGTCAGGTGCTTGGCTGTTTAACACCTTCCTTCTAAATTTAATCTTTAGTGATAATTTTGCGTTCATGTTGCAGCTGCTCTTTGTTTGCTGCACTTTTTAGGGAGGCATAAACACAGAGAACAGGGAATCAGGGATTCACAGAATCACCAGGGTTGGAAGAGCCCTTTGGGATCATCCAGTCCCACCATCACCCCTAAACCTTATCCCCAAATGAAGATGAGCTGCTGAGGCTGGACACAGGATTTTTCTTTCTTTTGGTACAATCAGTCAAGAGAGTTGCTGGGAGCAACCCAGAAAGGCAGAACCTGTGTGTTTTTCTGGCTTTTGTGGAATCCGTACATGGAATTAGTGTGTTTGGAATAAACCCTGTCAAATTCTGACTGAGTTATGACACCCAGGTGGGGATGTGAGAAATGGGACGCTCAGGATTAGAATCATGGAATGGTTTGGGTTGGAAGGGACTTTCCAGTATTGAGTTCTGACCGTCAGGGACACCTTCCACCAGACCAGGTTGCTCCAGCCTGGCCTTGGACACCTCCAGGGGTGAGGCAGCCACAGCTTCTCTGAGCACCCTGTACCAGGGCCTGCCCACCCTCCCAGGGAACAATTTCTGCCCAATCTCCCATCTAACCCTGTCCTCCCTCAGCTTAAGGCCATTCCCCCATGTCCTTGGGAGAAGTCCCTGTCCAGCCTTCCTGTCCAGCCCTGTAGATAACCTTTCCCTGAGGATGGTATCTGGGATCACTCCCTATGGAATCTCCCGTGTGTGCCAAGCACTCGGTGCCGATGAGCTCTGGGATCCTGACCACAGGGCAGTATTTTCAACCCATCACCTGCTTAACCCTCACCTTGTCTTTGCAGGAGGAGAGACTTCAGCATGCAAACCTTCATCTGTTCGGCTTGCACCATCGTTTTCATTCCATGCTGCTGGCCTTCAGATGGCTGGACAGATGTCCCATTCGCATCAGCAGTACAGTGACCGGCGGCAGCAGAACATCAGTGACCAGCAGGTCTCGGCCTTATCCTACGCTGACCAGCTCGAGCAGCCACTCCCATTAACAAACCAGGTATGGGGGGAAAGCTCCTTTTACATCTGGGAGTTCTTGAAATGTCGAACTGTGCAATCATTTGGGTTGGAAGGGACCTGTAAAGATTGAGTTCCAACCCCCGCCACAGGCAGGGACACCTTCCACTGTCCCAGGCTGTTCCCAGCCCCAATGTCCAGCCTGGCCTTGGGCACTGCCAGGGATCCAGGGGCAGCCCCAGCTGCTCTGGGCACCCTGTGCCAGGGCCTGCCCACCCTCAGGGAAAAATTCCCTCCTAATATCCCATCTAACTCTGCTCTCTGTCAGTTTAAGGTAGTTTTCCCCATATCCTGTCACTCTAAACCCTTTGTGAAAAGTCCATCTCCATCCATATATTATACAACCATAAATTACGGGATCAGGGCATTTATTCTTGTAGGTTTGGGTTTTTTTAAACTAATTAACTCCTGACTCTGTAAGGAAGGAGTTAATATACAACTACATACTCAGAAACACATATTTTATATATATATATATATATATATATATACACACTCTAACTTCAAAAGTAAGTTTTTGTAGTTGTTTCTAAACTTCTGGAACTTATTTATTATGCTTATTCTGCTTGTAACATTTTTTGAAATTGGGGGAGGAAAAGATTGGCCAAGTGGACAGCTGTAAAAAGCTCTTTAATAACTATTTTTTTTAACTTTTGTGCTGTTTGTTACTATCTGATTGCTTTTTTATTCTAATGGACAGTTTTTTACTGCTGAGTCACTGGTTGGTGTAAATGGAATATAGTTTGCACAGAAGATAATTTACTTGAGTAGGTAGAACTGCTGAAAGAGCTCCCTAATTCAGAGTGCCGGGAGCCACAAGAGCTGCTGTTGCTCTGGATAACTGGGAATTCTCTTGGTTTTTAAAAATTCCACAGTCCAGTTGTGGAAACAAAAGGGCAGATTGGTTCCAACAAAGCCCGTAAGTCAGAACTTGAAAATTTGGTTTAGATTGATGAGGAATGAGGAATGTTTCACTAAAGAGGATGTAGGTGAAGTGTTTTGCTGCTCAAGATGTTTTAGGTAGAAAACTCTTCAGTACTATCAAGAGATGCTCTGGTGCTGTAGGGAGACACTTTTGCAGGAGGAGGAAAGGATTAGAGAGAATGAGAATGGTCAAACCAAGTGCTGGGATGTTGGATGCCAGGATTTGGAGATCTCCGGTGACAGGGGTAAAGTGAATAGAGCTGGCCCAGGAATGGTTTCCTTTCCTGAGAGCCAATCCAATTGGAAGAGGAAATCTGCTCCTATATAACAATACTTAGCTTGAGGATCTTCAAAGGCATTTTATGCGAGTTTTTTTGGGTTAAAGGTCTCCCAGAACTTCTACAGTGAGGTTGATCAGTCAAGAAAAGTTGCACCTTAAACCTTTTAAGGCACCTTAGAAACAAACTCAAGGAATTTTAGATTGTATGGACATTATCCATGTGAGGAAATGATCAGCTGGCCACCTTCATCATGGCAATCGAGCAGTCTTTGCAGCACCAGCACAATCCTACTGAATCAATGTTCTTGGCTTTGATGGTGGCCAGCTTTCTGAAGTCTTCTGAGTACTTGCCTTCTGTGCCTCTTTCCTCCCTCGAGTTCTTGTGCTTCTCCCATCACCCAGTCCCACCAAGAGTTCTCCTCACCAGGTTCCTCCTTGGAGTGGAAGTTCTGTGTGAGCCTCTGTGGGGACTCAGTGGCTTTTTGTCTTTGCACTGCAATTCTGATTTTATCTGCACAGCCAGATCCAGCTGAGATCTTCATGCTGGTGGCTCAGATCATCTGCTCTAGACCTGGTCTCTGTGCTAAACAAATCTGCTGATCTTTCTCTTGGAGTTGCCCTTCTACGGCTCTGCTTCATCTTGTTCAGCTCTTGTTCATCTTGATTAAAAAATAACTTTTTTTTTTCTTACAAAAGTCTTGCCCCACAGACCAGTCTTTAATAATGGCAAACTCTCTTTGGTCACAAAAGGTAATTTCTGCCTTTGTAAGTTCATATCACAGAATTCCAGGATCATTTAGGTTGGAAAAGATCTCCAAGATGAGTCCCAGCTGTGCCCAATGCCCACCATATCCAGCCCTTCCTGGGACACCTCCAGGGATGGGCACTCCAAACCTCCCTGGGCAGCTCTTTCCAAGGCCTGAGCTCCCTTTCCATGGGGAAATTCCTGCTGCTGTCCACCCTGAGCCTGCCCTGGCCCAGCCTGAGGCCGTTCCCTCTCCTCCTGTCCCTGTTCCCTGGCAGCAGAGCCCGACCCCCCCGGCTGCCCCCTCCTGTCAGGGACTTGTGCAGAGCCACAAGGTCCCCCCTGAGCCTCCTTTGCTCCAGTGGTTATCTTCCAGAAGATCCTGTTTTTAACGTGCAGCAAAAAGAATTGGCTGTTGGAGATGGTTTCATAGTTTGATCTTAACATAGCCATAAAAACAGGAGGAGGGAAGAGGTGACTTCAGGCAGATTCAGGAAGCTTTTAAATTTTTTTAAGTGGATCCTTTCAATGCAGTGGCTCACATGCAGTCAAACAGGCAAGGATTGGGTCTAGGAGCTTCAGTTTCCTGGAATTGCCTGACATCAGCAGCCTGGACCATTGGGATTGCTTGGGTGCTACAGCCTTCCACAGCCTAAAAGTAACTGTCTGGGTGCCCTAAAACTGACCTGCTTGGGTACCCTAAAAATAACCTATTTGGGTGCCCTAAAAGTAACCTATTTGGGTGCCCTAAAAGTAACCTAATTGGGTGCCCTAAAATAACCTGTTTGGTTGCCCTAAAATAACCTGTTTGGGTACCCTAAAAGTAACCCATTTAGGTACCGTAAAAGTAGCTTCTTTGGGTGCCCTAAAATACCCCGTTTGGGTGCCCTAGAAGCGACCTGTTTGGGTGTGAGTACCCAGCAGCTGATTGACAGCGAGTTGCAGCCCCTTTGCTCCCGTTCCCTGGTGGATTGAGCAGCCAGAGCGATCAGGAAATCGGGATTTTCCCAACTCGGCGCTGCCGGGATTCCAGGTGGAGCCTTTCCCGAGCTCCAGCCCCCCTCTGCTGGCCGCAGCGCCGCGGTGCTGCTGCTGGGAAAGCTGCTCTCCCAAATATGCCATCCTTGCCTCCAACTCCCTGAGCTTCAGTAATTACCTGAGGATGTTCTTCAGGTTATTTTTTGCGTCTTTGCTGCACGCTGACTCCTTTTTTTTTTTATGGAGTGTCTGGTTCAGGTTCCTGCAATGATTTTAATTCATAACCAGAAAAGGGAAGCCAGGCCTTGAATGTGAATTTATTGCTTTTATTCCTGCTCTGTCCTGCTTGGATTTGGGGTTGTAGTGGCTCGCAGGCCATATTCTGTTATTTTGGGAATCATTCCCAGCTTCAGATTAAAGGTTAGGAAACAATAAGGACAATTTATATTAAAATGATATAAAATATATGTATTTATGTTACATGTAAATAATATAAATAATTACATATAAGTTGCTTTTAAAAGATTATTTACATAATCTTCTCTTGCACTTACTGCTTTCTGGCTGTGGTCCCCAAACCCGTCACTGACAAGGATCAAAGAATTCTAGGAAGATACTCCAAGACCAGCCAGATTGTTTTGGTTTTCACTTATTTATGAGGTTTTAAATCACAGTTTAAAACTTCCAGCTCTGTTTTAAATTTTTTTTTCCTTCAGGAGTTGGTTTTAGGGCTTTTTTTTCCCAAAAAGTGCTGGCAGGATGGGTCCTCATCTTGGCTGTGGCTGCTGAGTGCTTCAGTTTCAGGGAAGTGTGGGAGCACATGGTCCAGAGTGAACAGAAAAGTTGGGATCTCTGGGATCTTTCTCCTGTAGCAGTAACAAATTAATACTTCTCTGTCCAGTTTTAACTGGTTCCATCCTGTGAGTTCAATGCAGCCTGATGGGAATACAAGATAAGAGTTTAAAAGTTGTCACAACTTCAAAGTCTCTTTATTTTGAGGCTCTGTTTATCTCCATTGTGGATGCTCAGATTGCCTGGAACTCTTTTCAGTTAATAACGAAATGCTTAGAAAATTGATGTACTTGATAAAGGAGCTGAGGTGAGATTTTGGTAACAAATTCCAGCAGTTCAGCTTTCATGAAACACCTGGAATGGGAAGGTCAGGCTGACTGCTAGACACCTTTCTATCTCTGTTTATCTAAGATCACTCTGCATAATTTGAGGTTTTACTGACCAGATCTTGGCCAGAGATTTTATTGATCATATCAAGATCATTGCCAAGTTCACGCTGCAGCACCAGTTAAAAATCCTTAATTCAGATATTCCCACTACCTGATCAACATTCCTGTTAATGATGGTTTAACTTCAGCAGTCCCTGTCATCAGTGTGGCCATGCAGGTCAATTAAATAAGTCCTTACACTTGGAATTCTTGCTAAAATTGCCCTTACACGATAAAATCTTCATTATTTATTCTGTTTGTCAAGTGGAACATGTGCTACACACAAGCTGAATTTATTTTTTTTTCTCTCTCTTCTTTTAATCAGTGTGGATGGTGGTGGATCTTGGTTGTTTTTTTCATAAAGTCTGAATTAAAGCATCCCATAAACAGCTTAAGATTCTCCATAATCAAAATAAAAATCATTTAAAAAGGAACAATGCCATCTGCTTGGACAAAAAAGAAAATGTCCAAAAAGAGTGACATTTGTTGTGTGTTCCACCCCCAAAGGCTGGGAGTTCAAACAGCACACCTGAGTTAAAAGTCACAGTTCCCATAAAATGTGCTTTGTCACCAGTGTGTTGAGGATACGTAAATGGGGCCTTTTCTGTGGGTATTCCCTGACATTTATAATTGTAATTAAATTAGTTTCTGGTCTCTCAGACCTGGGATGCAGCATCTCTGATTTGTGTTGTGTTTTTAGGGAGATTTATCTGAGCTTGCAGTGTTGCAGTCTGGCCACCAGATAGAGACTGAAGCTTGTGAAATAGGACCTTTCCTTTCCTTTCCTTTCCTTTCCTTTCCTTTCCTTTCCTTTCCTTTCCTTTCCTTTCCTTCCCCTTCCCCTTC
>NW_024581034.1:512766-529760 GCF_017639235.1 Corvus kubaryi
CCTTCCCCTTCCCCTTCCCTTTTTTCCTTTGGTGCTTGAGCATTCCTTGAAGCCAAGACAGGAATCAGTGTTACCCCAACAATAAAGAATTCCAGATTGTATAAAATGGATAAAGACCACTTTGTTCCACAGTCTTCCATCATCAGGAAGAAGGGAGTAAGAATCTCTCTGGGAAACAGAAGAGAATATTAAAAATTTTTCGATATAAAAGTGTGAGGAAAAAAAATCAACCCAAAACTTTATGAACCCAGGAGAGCAAAACAGAACTTGTGCAAAGGTTCATACAGGTTCAAGAGTGTGCCCAGAGATGTGTGACTGCCAAAATGCAGTTTTTAAATAAGGGACTGGCTGCAGTAGTCTGCAGAATTTAATTTACAATTAGGGAATGGCAGCAAATCAGATTATAATTTTTTTTTCATCAGGCTATTTATTTCAGAGGAGAAATTAGGTTTTTATTTTTGAAGTAAGCAAGAAAATTTGACTTACAAAGTAGAAAACAAATATGAAGACTTGTCCTACAAACTCCCTTTCCAAATTAGAGCAATTTTTTGTGGGAATAATTGGTCTGAACTATGGAATTCTTCCATATTGAGACTCTTCCCTCAGAACTTAAGTCCCTGTGCTGATGATCCAGCCCAGGACAGAGACGGGGCCCTGCCAATATTCCTGATATTCCTGTGCCACACCCTGGTTTCTTTTACCAGCAAAACCCACCAGTGTTCCCATATTCCAGTACCTTCTTTAAGTCAGATTAAGGAATTTGAAGGAAATCCTTGGATTTGAAGAGCTGTAAGAGTGACAGCTGGATCAGGACTTGCTGCTGCTCAGAGCTGTGGGAGGGAACGAAAAGAGATCCTCTTTAGGTGGGGTTTATTTCATGGGCCACATTTGTTTGCCAGATGAAAGGAAGAAACAAAAATGTTTTGTAAATGTCTGATAGTTTGTTTAGGAAACTTTCCAACAGTTTCCTGATGTTTACAAAGTGCTTGTCCTTGTAATAAAATAGAATTAATGTCTTTACCCCTGCCCACACAGGAGGAGAAGGGGAGTTTGGCTTTCCAGGGTGGTCCCTCAGGTACCTCAGTGCAGGTTCAGTTTCAGAAGCACAAACTCTCTATAATTTCTTTTTTGGGTTACTTTGATGTGATTCTTTTTATTTTGTCATTGAGGAGAAAAAAAAAAAAAAGAGTTATTTGTACAGCAACCATTATAAGTATTAAGTTATCCTATAAAAAATAGAGGAGCAGTTAGACTTTTCCAGCTCATTTATTAGTTAAGTAATACTGGTGGAAAACATACATGGAACAAGCTTTTCTCCAATGGAATTGCTTAAACTCACCCTGAGGTTTTCTGTCCTGCTCCTGGCAGGGAACAACCCCAGGCAGCAGCACAGGCTGGGGGTGACCTGCTGGGGAAGGACCTGGGGGACAGTGAGCTGTCCCTGAGCCAGCAGAGTGTCCTGGGGGACAGGAAGGCCAGTGGTGCTCTGGGGTGCAGTGGGAAGAGCATTCCCAGCAGGTCAGGGTTATCCTGCCCCTGTGCCCAGCCCTGGAGGCACCTCTGGGGTGCCGTGCCCAGCTCTGGCTCCTCAGCCCAGCAGGGCCAGGGAGCTCCTGGAGCGGGGCCGGCGGAGGCTGCGCAGCTGAGGAAGGGCCTGGAGCAGCTCCGTGCCCAGCACAGGCTGAGGGAGCCGGGGCTGCTCAGCCTCGAGAGGAGCCCCAGCTGAGAGGGGCCCTCAGCCCTGGCTGTCCCTGGCTGCAGGGAGGGCTCAGGGCAGGGCCCGGGCTCTGCTCCGGGGCCCGGCAGCGGCACCAGAGCCACGGGCAGGGCCTGAGCCCGGCAATTGCCCTGCACAGGAGGCAGAACTGCTGCCCTGGGCAGGGCCAGCCCTGAGCAGATTGGCCACAGAGGCTCTGGGGTCTCCTCCCTGGGGATATTCCAGAGCCACCTGTGTGAGGGGATGGAGAGAGGAGCAGACTGAAGGACTGGCCACTCTCCAAACTCCTTTTTTGGGCTCTGGTTGGGTGGGACAGGGAATTCCCAGAGTTTGTCCAGCAGGGCAGCAGTACTGGGCCTTTGGAGATGGTTTGTCTCTAGGTAGTCCTGGATTTTGGTTTTTTTTGGAACTTAATGCAGTTAAATGTTTTGAGCTGGCCCAGTTCTCCAGCAGTTCCTGTGAACTTCCGTTGGAACCTCCTGTAAAGTTCCTTTGGAACTGTACCTTAAATATGGTGACAATCCATGAGTCAGCCCTGAGGTGGAGGAGTGATGGAGGAGAGTCTTTGTTATGAGAGGAGATTTCGATGAAACCTGTTGGGTGTAGTGGGAGGAGAGTAGGAATCTTGGAATTTACTCCTTTTAAAAAAATAATTAATATATTAAAAATTATTAATATATTAAAAAGTAACTTAACTAAACTAGGTGTGGGGGTTTTTTATTACCAGTTAAAAAAACCTCCTTGCATTTAAAGAACTCACTTCTGTGAGGAATATCACAATTTGATTTAGTAACTATACTGTTAAATTCCTGGTTTTTGTTCTGATTTCTGCCATGTTCCTATTCCAGAGGCGGATGCCCCAAACTTTTCGTGATCCAGCCACTGCTCCATTGAGGAAACTCTCCGTAGATTTGATCAAAACATACAAGCATATTAATGAGGTAATGGCTCCAGATGTCTTTAATGTGCACTGATGTTTGTTACAATACATGATTTAAATGTATTTTCTACGAATAATCTCATCAAGAGATCCAAAAAATCAAGTTTTTTCTCAGTTGTTCACATCTTGTTTGAAGTCATGGGTGTCATGGTCCTGCTTTCTGTCCAGCACACAGGAACTCTCTTATGCTGGGATTTATTTTCTGTTGTTTTATAAACAAATGTTGAGCTTGCAGGACGAGGAAACCTGAGTGCCGCAAGCACACTTTGAGCTCAATAAAACTTTATTAATATTTCTAAGATCTTTTAAGGAAAGTGCTGAAGTGTTTTCCCTGAATTATTTCAATATTATTGACAAATGTAAAATTGTTGTGGTTGATACAGGAAAGCATCAGTTGGTTTCAAACTTCGACAATTATGGGGAATGTGAAGGGATTTTTATGGTGATTAATGACTTCCTTGGAATTCTTTCCCAGTCTTGTGGGAAGATCAAATGATAATTCTTGTTTCCAGGCTCCTTAGCATTTTGAGTTTTGCTGTGTGCACCGTGTGCTGGGATGCATCTGTTCCTTTTGCACCTGCTCCAGAGATCAGTGTTACTGCATTTATTAGTGTTGTTATTATTACTATTATTATTATTATTTATTAGTGTTAGTACACTGATCAGTGTTATTACTATTATTTATTAGTGTCAGTACATTCCTTTAGCTCTGCTTTCCCAGTTCTTCAATTATTCACCCAGACTTCCCTTTGGAATAATGGCCTGACTTCAAACAGAGCAATAGGAGGAGAGGATTGCTTGGTTTTCCACTTGGAGAAGTTGACTTTAAAGCCACAGGATGCTGAATAAAAGTTGCTTCTCCTCTTCCTTGAGCTGCTGTTCTAAGCAGGGCTCTTAAGGAAGCTCCTTTTCCCCTCCAGGTTTACTATGCAAAAAAAAAACGGCGGCATCAGCAGGGCCAGGGAGATGATTCCAGTCACAAAAAGGAGAGGAAAGTTTACAATGATGGTTATGATGATGACAACTACGACTACATCGTGAAAAATGGGGAGAAGTGGATGGACCGCTATGAAATCGACTCTTTAATAGGCAAAGGATCCTTTGGACAGGTAATGGCTCATTATGTATTTATGTAATTTATGTGGATCACATTTGTATTTAATTGGAAGTGCTATTGCTGTTTCATTTTGAAATTAAAACTCTTTTTTCTCAGTCCTGTTATCCTGAGTTCCTGTTCAGACACATATTTTTGTGCTATTTCATGTTACTACAGAAAACTTTTAATTATGTTTCAGTGTGTGTTGCATTTTATAATGAGAAGTCCTCCACCTTTTGCCATCAGTTCACATTTTTAGCTTGAGTTTAGTTTTGGTTTGAGTTAGCTTTTTAGTTGGAACAGGGTTTTTAAATTAAAACAATAATTAGTGCTGGATCTTACCTCTTATAAATGTCATTAGCAACATTTGTTTTGACTGGTTGCAGCTTTAGCCAAGGGTGGAAGGAGGATGGAGCTTTTATTTTGTAGTTTTTAGTTTTTCTCAGACTTAGCAGTCCTTTTACAGTGTTGGTTTAGATAATTTTATTTGCATATAAAGTGACATTGCTGCAATAAACATCACACAGTCAGTTGTAGCTTTATTGCTGTATAGAGTTAAAAAGGAGAACATTTCCTCCGAATTCAGAAAGGTGAGAAAGGGAGTTTGGGTGGGTTTTTTTGAAAATTGGAGGGAGTTTCCTGATGGATTTGGCTTCTCCTGCAGGTTGTGAAGGCTTATGACCGAGTGGAGCAGGAGTGGGTGGCCATCAAAATCATCAAAAACAAGAAGGCTTTCTTAAACCAGGCCCAGATTGAAGTGAGACTGCTCGAGCTGATGAACAAACATGACACTGAGATGAAGTACTACATAGGTATGGAAATAATTCTTCTTTATTTTTATTTTATTGTGAATGGTTTAGATCTTGCTGTAGAGCTTAGGCTGCTTTCAGCTGATTTCCACATCTATTTGGGAACATTTGTGATGATATTTGGTGGTTCTTGCCAAGCTGGTGGGTCCAGCGAGCTCAGGTAGGGTGGGGAGGAGTTGGAATCAAGTGTAGGAAGCCCACCAGGACATGGAATGGTGGGAGGAGAGTTCCAAAGGTGAGAGAACAGGAATTTGGACAAGGATGTGTGGCAGGAAATGGCAGCAGGGTGGGAGCAGAAGGTTGCATCTCAGGTAAGTTGTAAAGGACACAGAAGGAACTGGTCTGGGATAACAGAGAAAACAAATCCATGGATTTGTTGACCAAAAATCCACCTTAATTAAAAGTCTGAATTCTCATGGTGCTCATATTCAAGATTTTATTCTGCCAGAAAGGGGAGAGTGCTGCTTTTTCTCTGGAATGTTTTTCCTATTTCAATTTTCTTGTGGCAGCCTGAAGGTTTGACAATGGCAAACCCTGCTGGCCTCTGAACAGAGCAACGTGATAAATATTTCACTTATTTAATGAAAAAAAAGACTTGGATTGGTTCCTTTCATAAACTGACATTGTACCTGAAGAAAATGAATAGGAAATCCAATTCCTATGGGATATCCATCAGTTTTATTAATTCAAGTAATCAACTGAAGTCACAGCTTATTAATTGCCTTGATGTCATTGTGTATTTTAAATTATTCTCACTATTAAATATTTCCTCTGTCAATGTAAGGGAGTGATAACTTATTTTGGTAATCTTATCATTTCATAAGGTTTTGGTTAATGCAGCTTTACTGAGGATGTGTAAAATGCCCCCCTGTACCCCAGGCATGGCAGAAATATTTTGTTAATAACACAGAACTAGGAAAAAAAAATGCTCTTATTTCACACATTGCTTGAAATACTTAAAAGATTCCACAAGTTTTTGCAGTTTTTTACTGAGGTGCACCTGAGGATGTGTAAAATGTCCTCTTGTCCTCCAAGCATGGCAGAAATATTTTGTAAATAAGACAGAACTAGGAAAAAATAAATGATGCTCTATTATTTAATGATAGTCCTGCTTCCTACGTACTCTGCTGTAATTAACCCATAATTCTTAGCGTTCGTTAGTGATATTTTCCCCTTTTCCCCAGTGCATTTGAAGCGCCACTTCATGTTCAGGAACCACCTGTGCTTGGTGTTTGAGATGCTGTCCTACAACCTGTACGACCTGCTGAGGAACACCAACTTCCGCGGCGTGTCCCTCAACCTGACGCGCAAGTTCGCGCAGCAGATGTGCACGGCCCTGCTCTTCCTGGCCACCCCCGAGCTCAGCATCATTCACTGTGACCTAAAACCAGAGAACATCCTGCTCTGCAACCCCAAAAGGAGCGCCATCAAGATTGTGGATTTTGGCAGTTCGTGTCAGCTTGGGCAGAGGGTGAGTTTGGGGGAAAATCGGCGAAAATTCTGTTCGTGCTGCTGGAAAATGCGAGATTTTTAAGTCATAGTACTCATCTAGCTCATTGGAACTTCATTCATGGTGATTTTAAAACAATAATTTAAGTAGGGATCCACGGTCCACAAGAGCTTTAAATGTGAGTTTCAGAATCGCAGAGTTGTCAAGGTTGGAAAAGACCTTTGAGATCAAGTCCAGCCATGAACCAGCAGCACCACATTCACCACTAAACCAAGTCCTCAAGTGCCACATCCACACATTCTTTGAACACTTTGACACTCCACCACTTCCCTTTAGTGCCCCAGTAGATAAAAATCCACCACATGATAAATTTTCCATGGTTTTTATTTCTTCTTGGCTGTGTTTTTGTGCCTTGTCAGTAGAGAATGTATCAACACTTGGTTGTAGAAATCTGCAGTACTAATTAATAAAATACTCCTTTATTATTATCTTATTCCACCTAACTCTTCCTTCCACGAGCACTCCTTTAGCATGCCCCCTGTTCACAATTAGTGACACTGCAGTTTGGATCATTAGGAAAAGAATTCAGGAAGTCAGGAACTAACTTCACCAAAAGTGCCCCACTTCTCTCTTGAGGAGTTGGGACTGGCCAGTAGCACCCCATTGCTTTTTCCCATAATGAACTTAGGAAAAGCAGATCACACTATTGAATATTGTATTGAAAGCAGCAATGAGACACAGATTTAGATGTATAAAAGGACTTTTTGCTATAAACTAAAAGGAAGGGCTGAAGGCAGACAGCGAGAGGTGAGATCACATCTGGATTATTTATCCAAATCCATTATTCATCAATAATAGGATAATTTTGAAGTGTTAAGAATCACAATTACAAAAACATTGCTGAACTTCCTGCTTTTTTTTTTGTGAGCATAATATTTTCCTAAAAATCAACAATTAAGATATTTTTATTACTGTCATGAATGTGTAGATTTTAGTATCTCTGATACCTTGTCTTTTCCTCCACCGAAATGTTTATGGCAGTTGTGTTTTGTCACGTGGAATTGTCATTCTTTCCCTTTGGATGCTGTGTGTGATTGTGACCTTGAGATGCTTTTATTCCAGATATACCAATATATCCAGAGTCGTTTTTATCGATCACCAGAGGTGCTACTGGGAATGCCTTATGACCTTGCAATTGATATGTGGTCCCTTGGGTGTATTTTAGTCGAGATGCACACTGGAGAGCCTCTCTTTAGTGGGGCAAATGAGGTAAGTTATGTACCAGTAATTGGGTTTTTCTCTTGTTAATTACCATCGTGATTTTCATCTGTTTAATTGGAATGCATAAATGAGGGAAGTCTGATAATTCTGAAAGGATTAAACATCAATATCATTACTTTTGTCAGGACACAAAATTGCCTGTTCATAATTTTCTGTGTCTCCCTCTTACTCCTTGTTTTGTACATATTAAGTTTTTCTTAAATTAATTAATTTAGAACTTGTGTGAGTTGCTGACATTTGTGCCCCAGCTGGGCTGGCTGTCACTTGTCCTTCACAAACACATTTTATTTGGGACAGGTGGATCAGATGAATAAAATAGTGGAAGTTTTGGGGATACCACCAACCCACATCCTCGACCAAGCACCCAAAGCAAGAAAGTTCTTTGAGAAGTTGCCAGATAGCACTTGGAACTTGAAGAAGACCAAAGATGGAAAAAGGGTAGGTTAAATAATTAGGATGATAATATATATATCAAAATACATAAAATGGTGAGTTGTTACTTTGTTTTACATCTTGTCTTACTGAAAATGCAGCTTTGTTGTTTGTTAGCATTCTATCTTGTCAATTAAATAACATTTCCTTTAGTGTTGAATAGTTTCCTTACTTGATTTGACTTTTGATATAGAATCTGTGCACACCCAAGGCTTCACCCGTTGATTCCAAGCAATTCCTCCCTTCCCACAGGAATACAAACCACCGGCAACTCGCAAACTCCACAATATCCTGGGAGTTGAGACAGGAGGACCGGGTGGGCGCCGTGCTGGGGAGTCAGGTCATACTGTAGCTGACTACTTGAAGTTCAAAGACCTCATCTTAAGGATGCTTGACTATGACCCCAAGACACGAATCCAGCCCTACTACGCCCTGCAGCACAGTTTCTTCAAGAAAACAGCGGACGAAGGTACCAACACGAGTAACAGCGTGTCCACGAGTCCTGCCATGGAGCAGTCCCAGTCTTCAGGAACCACCTCTAGTACATCTTCAAGCTCAGGTGGGTTTTGGTCATGAACAGGTGACAAAATTCTGCTTTCTAATGTTGGGCACTGCCCAGGCTCCCCAGGGAATGGGCACGGCCCCGAGGCTGCCAGAGCTCCAGGAGCGTTTGGACAGCGCTGCCAGGGATGCCCAGGCTGGGATTGGTGGGGGGTCTGTGCAGTTGGACTGGATGATCCTTGTGGGTCCCTTCCAACTCAGAATATTTCATGATTCTGTGAAATGTTGATTTTTTTTTTCCTCTCCTGTTAAAAAATGTATCAATCATGATCACTAAACAATTATTTTAATCAGCTGGAGCAGGTAAACAGAAAAACCCCAAAACCCAACTAGATGAGCAAAAATGTGAGTGATTACCACAGATCTTATACTTTTCCCTTGCAGCACTTCATAAATCTTGATGCTGCCATTGTTTCATAGCTGTAAATTCCTTGTCCCTTTAGTTATTGTCATGTTGGGGTTTTCCAGGTGGATCTTCCGGCACGAGCAACAGCGGGAGGGCGCGGTCGGACCCCACACACCAGCATCGACACAGTGGTGGGCACTTCACTGCTGCTGTTCAAGCTATGGACTGTGAAACACACAGCCCACAGGTAATGCTCCAGTGGGGCTGAGGCAGTGATATCTTAGCATACAACAGATAAAACTGTCAATCCCCCCTATAAATGTAACTATAAATTGGTGTGGAGATAGATTTTGCTCATTTAGTAACCTTTAATCAGCTGTGTTGTTCCAGAGGTTCCTCTAATGCTGTTGGCACCTTTCAAGGTATGAGCTACAACATTTTAATTTAATTTGCTTTGCTTATTGTCTCCAGGCTCCTCAGCCAGAGGTCAGGGCTTTATTTTTCTAAGTGTTGTACAAATGCTGTTATTATTACTGTAATGTAAAGCTGCTCCTATAATTTTGACAGCCGAGTCACTTACCAGACTTTCTTAAATTGTTTGAGAAAAACATCCAGGATGTGCATTCATTTTTCTTAAGGCAAATATAGAAAACTATTGGAAATGACTCTTAACTACATGCCTGCATTTCTAGAAAAATTGTGCAACTGCAAGGCCTGGGTAACATTTCAAAATAACGAATAACTTAATCTCTCATGTATTGTTCGAGAACCAACTGGATGTGACACTCAGTTGACAGGGTGGTCAAAGGTTGGACTGGATGCTCTTGGAAGTATTTTCCAACCTTTATGATTCTCTGATTCAGTGAAATCACAGCTTTGAGTCAGCATTTTAATTGTAACTTTGCTCCTGACCGCAGGTTCGACAACAGTTTCCTCCTCCGATCGGTTGGACAGCCACCGAAGCTCCCACCCAGGTCACTGTCGAGAACCACCCGGTTCAAGAAACCACCTTCCATGTAAACCCTCAACAACAGAATGCATTACACCATCACCACGGCAACAGCTCCCACCACCACCACCATCACCACCACCACCACCACCACCATGGACAGCAAGCCTTGGGCAGCCGGACCAGGCCGAGAGTCTACAATTCTCCAACAAACAGCTCCTCCACCCAGGATTCTATGGAGGTGGGCCACAGTCACCACTCCATGACATCCCTGTCTTCCTCAACTACTTCTTCCTCTACATCTTCCTCCTCTACTGGTAACCAAGGCAATCAGGCCTATCAGAACCGCCCAGTGGCTGCTAATACCTTGGACTTTGGACAGAACGGAGCTATGGACATGAATTTAACAGTCTACTCTAATCCGCGCCAAGAAACTGGCATAGCTGGACATCCCACGTACCAGTTTTCTGCTAATACAGGTCCTGCTCATTACATGACTGAAGGACACCTTGCCATGAGGCAAGGCATTGATAGAGAAGAGTCTCCCATGACAGGAGTTTGTGTTCAGCAAAGTCCTGTGGCTAGCTCGTGACTAAACTGAAACTAAGTTTGTTTCTTGTGTGTTTTTATAGAAGTGGTGTTTTTCCAAAAACAAAGTGCAAAGCTGCTTGAATCAGAAGGAGATAAACTCACTGAACCGCTACAGGAGGGCAAAGTTGACTATTTTTTTAAACTTGAAAAGATTGCAAAGGGACAATGAAGTTTTTTTTTTTTGTTGTTGTTGGTTTTTTGCTGGGGGGAGGTTTTTTGGTTGGTTTTTTTTTTAAGAGCCATGTCTGGACCCACCTTAACGGATAGCTTAGTGGTGTTCACCTTTTGCTTCCCCCATTTTAACTTGCCACAACCTAGTCATAGTTTGGTTTTTTTGGGGCGGGGTTTTGGTTTTTTTTTGTTTTTTTTTTTTTTTTTTAATTTTTTTTTTTTTTTTGCTCTTATTCAGCAGGGGTTATTGTTCAAATGTTAGTCATAGTTGCAAGCTAGTTTCTTTTTAAAGGCATTGCACATGATTTCTAAAAAAAGGCCCTTTGAAGTTTTTGGGGTGGGAGGGGGAGTGAGTAATATATATATTTTTTTTAGTTCCCCAAACAACCATGGGCACAGAAATGCAGTACTGTAAGAAAGAGGGACCTTCAGATTACACAAATATATTATTCTTCAGCTGTAAAAAGGGACGGTTGTGACGGAGTTTGTGAGGCACATTGAGCATGCGAAGTGGCGGTGAGCAGAACTCTCCTTTTCTGAATCTACTGAGGATCAAAGCAGCAATTGTGATGGGAATTCTGTGGGTGCCACCTTTTGGAGCCCACGGGCAGTTAGGATGGAAATCTGACTGGTTTCATAACTGAGGTGCACTGAGAAGCAATCAACGGGTCGGTCCTGGCCAGTCCTGGGGAGGTCTAAGTGGTGGTCTTTGGGATAACCTTTGGCCTTATGGATTTGGACTCTTAAGTTAGAAGAGCCTACCATTTCAGATGCAATCACTTTTGGACATGCTTTTGCAGACAGTCCTTAATGCTGAAAACACAGAGAATGGGTAATTCAAGAGGCCTTTCTTTTAAAAATAGACTTTTGTGACCCACTTATTGTAAGGTATTGCAAGGTCACTTTGCGTGTGTCATAAAGTTGACTTCCTTATTGGTTGAAGGTCACAGGAGTAGTGGTTTGCGTTTGATGGAAATAGCTACAACTGTGTCCCTTCCTGCTTTTTACTTTTTTCTTTTGCTTTTTCTCGGCACGTGGTTTTCTCCACCATTACTTCTGCACAAAGACGTCTTCTGTTCATCCTGAACATTTTTAAAAAAAAAAAAATGCAGAATTTTATGTGACTGCTTTTTTGCCTCACAATTATGCTGTGAATTTTACAAAAATTTATTTTCTTTTTTGATAATTTATTGTACCAAAGCTGTTTTTATAGCACATAGATGTCTGTAACCAATAATGTAGCAGTTCTGCACTTTGACACAAGGTGTAACTAGACCATTTTTAAATGTCAGTTGAAAAATTATGGCTGTACTATTGCTTAAACAAAACTGGAACTGTTGTTGAATTCATAGCCAATACATTTACAGCAATCTGTGTACTGAAGATAATAGATTGACATCTACTTGGAGACTATAACATCTGTTACATTATCAATGTGTTCAGGCTTCTGAAGGTTAAAAGGGACACTAGATCCAGAAGCTATGAAACCAGCAGTTGATTCTTGTATTCCTTATTAACATAATTGTAAACTTGAAGGCAAGACCTTGATTGCATGAAACAGGTCCAAAAATAATAGGCTGAGTAAAGCAAAACCCTCACGGGAGACCTGAGGTTAGCAGGCTGTATTTAACAGGTGCCTAATTTTTGGGTAACGCTGCCTTAATATAACACAGTCAGCTTGGCAGTTGCAAAATTTATGGGCCCATCCAAGAGATCTTTTTTTTTTGTGGGAAAAGGAAAAAAAACAAACCCGAAAGCTGCGTGAGAAAAAAAAACCCCCTTGGTGAAAGAATGAAGGTGAATTCCTTGATTGCCCATCCCAGATGAACAGTGTTGCCCATCCTCTCTTACAGAAGCAGTGATCTACCTCTGCCAGTAAGCCCTTGGAAAAGTTAATTTTAGCAGCAAATGGTCAATTCCATGCGGCCAAGTCGATTTTTTCAGCCGGAAAGGTGGAATTTTTTATACTCGCAGTGGCAACACAGCAGCTGACTACCATGTAAATGGGAACGAATCCTTGGGATTATCATTTTTTTGTAAATCATGGTTCTCTTAATCAAATATTTCTTTTTGTACCGACACATCAACCCTGTGGATGAAAGTGGATTGATTTTTTTTCCCCCCCCTGCTTTTTTTCTTTTATTTTTTGGTTTTCTTTCAAAGCTCAGTAATTCAGAGAAGTTTACAGGATTTGGAAGGCTGTCACCTTAGAAAAGGATGCTGAGTTTAGCAATATAAAAAAAGGAATCCAGTTCTTACTGCTGTCTAGGAATCTAAGGGTAATATGGAATCTGGGTAACACCGTGCGCGCCGGTTGCCACCCCTTAGCAAGCGCCAAAAAAAACCCCCACCAAACCTAAAGCAGTTCAAAGAAATAACCTCTACATCAAGAAGAAAAAACAAAAAAAAAACCATCATAAAATCCAGTGCTTCTGCATACTGTGTTATGTTACAGTCCAGTTTTGTGTGCTTTACTACACAGTTTGGTTACAGGACTTCTGTGCATTGTAAACATAAACAGCATGGAAAAGGTTAAATACCTGTGTTCAGATTGTAAGATCTAGTCCGGACTTGCTGTGTATATTGTAACGTTAAATGAAAAGACAAGCCCTTTGTATTATAGTCATGCAGTCTTATGTATGATAAACAGTTGAATAATTTGTCCTCAGACTCTTTACTGTGCTTTTTAAAAAGAAAAAAAAAGGGAGAGAAAAAAAAAAAGTAATTTAAGGAAAAAACCAAAACCAAACAACAAAAAAAAATGTAAACGTAGTAAATCTTCCTATGCAATTAACCTACTCCAAGCCATGGTATGGTAGGTATAATTATACTATAATATGTAAATAGCAGATACATTGCAACAGACTTAAAAATATGACAGTAAAAGTTGGAGGCGTAACAGCTAATTTGGAGTTTTTAATTGAAAACCAGCAAGGTCTGCAAATCCCTGATGTGTGAACACAGCTCTGCTTGGTTCTCATGGACTGTGCTTGTAGTTTGAGTTCTTTAATCCTCATCTGTTAGTCTGAGTGTTCTTATGTGCTCTGCAGCTTCCTCCTTATCCCAGACGAGCTGGTTTTGAGGCCATGGAATGGGATTTTGGGACTGGCATGCCATCATCCCTAGAACCCAGCCTAGATCCTCCTGCATCACCAGCTCCCTGTCTTTGGGTGCAGTAGGACATAGTTCTGAAAAAGCTGATTTTCCTCTAGATTCTGCCAAGTGGGAGGACTTTTCCGTGTCTCTGGAGTGATTCAGCCAGGTTATTTCCATGCTCCCAGCCCTCCTTTGGTTCTAGGACTGTTTAGTTACAGCTGGTGGCCGCCAGAGCCTGGCAGAACGATGGGTAACAACTCCAGTTTGAAACTATTCCAGGTCAGAATATGTTAACTGTAAAGCTCTTACGGCTCTTCTGGAACTTCAGGTGTTTTCAAACCCATTCTAAAAGCTGGAATTGCTGCACACAGCCCCTGGGATTGGTGCCAGTCCTGCTGTGTGCAGGCAGGGAGGTGCAGGTACATCCTTGAACCTCTCACTCAGTTCCTTGTCTGTTTATCCCTCCAAGGATTGCAGTTTTCAACCTTTCAGTCTCAGTTCTTTGCATTAAAAGATTGTAAATTTAGATGATTCTCCATCCTGATTGCTCAGTCCTTTGGGAATGGCTGCTCTGCCAGGATTTAGGCTTCCATCCCGTAAGTACAGTGGTGTCTGGAGGGGCCTGGATGCCAGAAGGGTTGGATTCACCTGGAAATGTGACTCATCTCCATTGCTTATCACTCTGCCATCCCTGTCTTCATCACACCATCTATGTGCTTGCATTTTATTCTGGACAACTGAAAAAAAGACTTGAAGATCCTCTGTGGAAGAATTCCCGTTGAAACCCATCAGGAACATCCTTTTTAATGAGGGAGTGAGTGAGAACTCCAGCCTGGTCACACAGAATGTGTTGTGTTGGTTTTTAGAACAAATGCATCCCAGTAGGATCAGTCTGGAACTTGTGGATGGAAAGGAAGTGTCTTTCTGGTCAAAATTCCATGGGGAAGTGGCTGCAGAGTAGAGTTACTGTGAGAGTTAATCTCCTGAGGGTGGATTGTGTTAGGCTGACTTTTGGATAATTTATTTATTGGAATTCTCTCAGGGGGGACCTTGTGGCTCTGCACAAGTCCCTGACAGGAGGGGGCAGCCGGGGGGGTCGGGCTCTGCTGCCAGGGAACAGGGACAGGAGGAGAGGGAACGGCCTCAGGCTGGGCCAGGGCAGGCTCAGGGTGGACAGCAGCAGGAATTTCCCCATGGAAAGGGAGGTCAGGCCTTGGCAGGAGCTGCCCAGGGAGGTTTGGAGTGCCCATCCCTGGAGGTGTCCCAGGAAGGGCTGGAGGTGGCACTCAGTGCTCTGGGCTGGGGACAAGGTGGGCATGGGGCACAGCTGGGCCTCGCTGGGCTGGGAGGGCTTTTCCAGCCTCAGGGATCCTGGGATTCTGGGATATTTTACTTTGAATGATTCCCTTTAAACTGCACAATACTTGCCCAGCAAGGGAAGGCACCTGCTCAGTGGTTTTCTGTTCCATATCCCTGTTTATGTGGGGTTCTACAGAAACAACTCCATGTCGGAAATTTCCAGCTGGTTTTTAGTTCTCCACCTTCTGGCAACTGTTGAGCTGTTCCTCACTGATGAAGATGCCTTGATTTGATTTCAGCAGTTCTCCACAGGAGCCCTGTGAAATTTATGGGATCTGCCTAAACCTGAGGGGGTTTGGAGTTGCTGTTCATGATGTGTTATGGTCGATGTCCTGGAGCATCGGAGTTAATCACAAGCTGGGGTTGTTCAGCCTGGAGAAGGATCCAGAGAGACCTCAAGAGCCCCTTCCAGTGCCTAAAGGGCCTCCAGGAGAGCTGGAGAGGGACTGGGGACAAAGGGCTGGAGGGCCAGGAGCCAGGGAATGGCTTCCCAGTGCCAGAGGGCAGGGCTGGATGGGAGATTGGGCAGGAATTGTTCCCTGGCAGGGTGGGCAGGCCCTGGCACAGGGTGCCCAGAGCAGCTGGGGCTGCCCCTGGATCCCTGGCAGTGCCCAAGGCCAGGCTGGACATTGGGGCTTGGAGCAGCCTGGGACAGTGGGAGGTGTCCCTGCCCATGGCAGGGGTGGAACTGGATGATTTTTAAGGTCCTTTCAACCCCAAACTTTCTTTGATTATGTTAAAAATGGGTTAAAAACTTCTCAAATCCAGTGTTGTGTGATCACTGAGTCCTGCTGAGCCCTGGCTTATGAATCTCTTGAAAAATCACAGGAATTGTAACAGTTTCTTGAAACTTCAGGTTTTATGGGTACAGCTTGTGGTGTTGAGTAATAAAAGAGTAGTGTGGCTAAGGCAGGAGAAATTAATAACCAAATCCCCCTCCCGCAGGCCTCCCCTTGAGAAAGGAGATGGATTTGATGGATGGTGATTGTCAAAAACCAGGGAGTTCATGATTGGAAAATGATAGATAGAAAATTCAATACAGAATTTGTTTGTTCTAAAGAAACTTATGGAAGATCTCAAGCAGAAAATCCCCAAAAAAATCTTTTTTCAGGATCTCTCTTCCCCATCCCCAGCTGGGGACATCTTTCCCACTTCCTGCTGTGTTTCCAAGCTCTCTTTCCCTTCAGATATTCCTGCCAACCAGCTCAGGCAGGAATCCAGGACTCCTTCCCATCAGTATCAAGAGCTGGTAGATGGAATTAATAATTCTGAGGCTGCAGGGATGAGGAGGAGGATGATGATGATGGAGTTCCCTTTACCCAAGGCAGGAAGAAAAGCTCATCCTGAATGGAGCACATTGAGCTGAACTCAACAAAGCCTTTTGTAATTTGTGCTTGAAGGAAATTCCCATTTTGGAGACCTTTGGAGTCTGGAATGAGCTGGGGGAATTCAATCATAGACTCATGGAATATCCTGGGTGGGAAGAATCCACAGGGATCATCCAGTCCCACCCCTGGCCCTGCCCAGACCCCCCAGCAATCCCACCCTGGGCATCCCTGGCAGCGCTGTCCAAACGCTCCTGGAGCTCTGGCAGCCTCGGGGCCGTGCCCATTCCCTGGGAATTTTCAAGGCTTGAGTGTCACAACCTCAGTGAGGACAAATCCAGGGATCTCAGGAGCCAGGGCTTGGAAAAGCAGAGATGTCACAGAGTTCCTTCACGGGGACAGTGAGAGTTTTGTCTGAAGAAAAAGTCCAACATTGTAACCTTGGCTAAAGGAATTGAATGCTCTTTGCGTTTGCTTTTAGGTTGAAGCTTTGGTTCATTTCCCTCTTCAGGAACATTTCAAGGCCTTTTCACGCCCTTGCCAAATTCCTGTCCTTTCTTAGTGCTCTTCCCTTTCCCTTTCCCTGCTTTCCACTCTGACCCTTCTCCCCCTTCCTACACTTTTTTCTCCCTTTTCACATTTTGCTTTTTTCTCCTTTTCCCATCTTTCTGCTTTGAATTTTCCCTCTGCTTCTATGTCTGTCTTTCCCTGCTTTCCCCACTGCTTTTCCCTGCTTTCTCTCCCCTGTTGCTTTCCCAGTCTTTCTGCTCTTCTCACTATATCCCTTTCCCTTCCCCTTCTCCTTCCCCTTCCCCTTCCCCTTCCCTTCTCCTTCTCCTTCTCCTTCTCCTTCTCCTTCTCCTTCTCCTTC
>NW_024581034.1:529770-550586 GCF_017639235.1 Corvus kubaryi
CCTTCTCCTTCTCCTTCTCCTTCTCCTTCTCCTTCTCCTTCTCCTTCTCCTTCTCCTTCTCCTTCTCCTTTCCTTTTTCCTTTTTCCCTTTTCCTTTTCCTTTTCCTTTTCCTTTTCCTTTTCCTTCCTTTTCCTTTTCTTTTTCCTTCCCTGCTTATTATCTTCCTCTCTTTTCACAGCTTTTCCTGTCTTGTTTTCCCTGCTTTTTTCCTTGCTTTTGTTTTCCTGCCATTCTTTCCCTGTTTTCCTTGCTCCCCGTCCCCTGCTCTTCCCTTCCTCTCCCTCCTTCTTCCCCTTTTGGCTTCCTCCCAAGTCTTTCCTTTTTCTCCTTTTTCTTCTTGGTGCTTTCATTTTTTTCCCTGCTTTGACTTTCCCCCCCTTCCTTTGAGTTCTCTTTTCTTCCATTATTTTTTCAGGATCCTTCAACACCGTCCCCCTTTATTTTCGTTATTCTTCCCTATATTTTCACTGCCTGTCTTTCCCCACTTTTCCACCTTTGATTTGCATTTGCTTTTCCCCCTTTGCTTTTCCTTCTTTTCCCCCTCTTCTTTCCAATCTTTTCTGTTTCCCCCCTCTTTTTTCTCCATTATTTCAATACTTTTGAGGTGCTTCTGTGCTTCCTTTCAAGTTTCTTCCCCCTTCCTTCTCTGCTTTTTTCCAAATGCTTTCCAGGTGTATTTCTTCTTCCCTTTGCTCATTTTTCCATCCCCTCCTTGCTTTTCCCTGGTTTGACTTCTTTCCCATTTTTCTCCCATCTTTTTCATGCTTTTTCTGGGTAATTTCATTTTCCCCTCTTCTTTTCCTTCTTGCCTTTTCCTTGCTTTTCTATTCTCATATTTTCCTTTCTTTTCATGCTGTTATTCCCACGCCCTCCATCCTTTTCAGTACTTAAAGAGACTTTTCTCTGCTTTTCAGGTCCTTTCTTTGCTCTTCCCTTCTCTTTTCCCTACTTTTCCTTTCCCATTCCCACTGCCTGCAGTGCTTTGACTTCACTCTCACTGATTTTTCAGGTATTTTCTTTCTTCTCCCCTCATGAAAAGATTCCTTTTTGAAACCCTCTTGATTCCCTTCTTGATCTTTCCCTGCTTTCCTTGCTTTTCTTTTTCCTCTCTCTTTTCAATCTTTGTAACTCTTTCTATTTATTTTCACCCCTTTACAGGTCTTTCTCTCCCCCCACCCTTTTCTTTATTCTTACTTCTGAGGAAGGAAGGAGCATCCTTTTTTTTTGGTGCCTTTTTTTCCCCTATATAATTCTAATTAGATTCTACCAAACCTATAAATGCTCCATTAATTCTTTTTAGTTCTCTTTCAACTGTTTCCCCATTTTCTGTTTAGTTTTTTGTCTTTATAACATTTTGTTTTACAGCTGTGAAAATGGCTGAGAGAGCTTTTCTCCCTAAATTTCCTAAGGGAAATTTCCTAAGCAAAAAGGGTAGCCCAGGGAAAAAAACTTTGGAGACACAACCTGTTCTGGTGCAAAGCAGAGCTGGAATTTTCTCTCCTGGGAAGGGCTAAAATCCAGACTTTTCTCATTTTCTGCATCCTTACCAGACATTTGGGAAGTGGGTGATGGCAAATCCCATAAATGATGTGGCAAACTGGGACAAAGTTCATGAAAGCTGTGAGAAACCCTAGAGGCACCTCCCCAAGGCTGGAATCCAGGGAATGGCACATGAGCTATCTGCAGCTCCATGGAAAGGCCTGGGGGGGGGGGAGAAGAAAGGATGAAGGGAATGGGAAAAGCTCTCCTGGATGGAGACTGGAAAGACTCAGGCTGATTAATGAGAAAAGAGAAAAAAAAACCCATGGAGAAATCAAAAATCCACCTGGTGTGGTGTAGTCAGACCTTCTACACACCTTGGTCTCTGTGAGGTGAAATGGTTTTGCTTGAAAAGTTGGAATGGAATCGAATTTGAGAGTGGGAAAATCAAAACTTTTCCATGTGATGTAACTCCCATGAGTCCCACTGGATCCAAGGGTTGGAAAAGCATCGGAGAGCTGATGGATTATGGCAAATCAAAATGAACACACTGAAGAGACCAGGCACCCTCAGCCCTAGAGGCATCAATCCTAATTATTGCAGGTTAGGAGAAACTTCCTGGCTACTTCCAGGCACAAAAAGATCATTAAAAGCTGCTTAAGCCATCCTTGCTCCCTTGAGAACTTGGGTGCTGCTGTGGCTGGGGAGAAGATCCTCAGGCGGTCCTGTTCTGTGTCCATGTGGGGCTTCCTGAGGCCTGCCCGTGCTGCAGCTTCTCCCTCATCCCAAATCCACCTCCAGCCTCAGCTGGATCACAGAAAAATCTCCTTGTCTCTCTTTTTTTGGCCAAAATCCCACAGCTGGGAGCTTGAGCAGGAGTGTTTTAAAATGCAGCCAAGGGAGAGCAGGATTTACGAGGGGTAACAGGAGAAGCAGGGAAAAGCAGATCTGAGCAGGCGCATTTCTCCTGACTTGTTTTTCCTCGAGTTTGAAAAAATTCTGACCAGTAACTCTCCACCATTATCTGAAATAAACTTCAGTCTGGCTGGGTGGAAGGGCCTTCTTGAAAGAGATCAAAAATATTTCAGTTGCAGTGGGTTCTTGACACATCTGACGTGGGCTGTCCATGGCTAATTTTAGCTGCTGCTCTGCCAGCCCTCATCACTCCCAAATTCTGACCCTAAGTTTAGAAGCAGCAGCTTTCCAAACACTAATGGGCCTCATGCTTTGCATTGAGGCTGCAGGAGTTAAGGCCAATTAAAACAAGTGCCTCAGCATTTGATTCTTTTCACTTTTAGTTGGTTGAACTTCACTTTAAGGTGTTCTCTTAAGGGGAGATTTTAATGAAATCTGTTTTGGCCTGGGACACTGACGGTGCTTTTATTAACGTGGGTGGTGTTTGTTTGGTCCAGCACACACCTCGTGTGAGTTCCCCTCAAGTATTAATTCAGGAGGAGAGAATATTTCTTACCTGTGCCTTCATCCCCAGTGGCATGGGCAGCAGGAGAGGGATTGGGATGGTGCCCCTGTGCCCCTGTGCCCAGGTGAGAGCCCACCTGCAGAGCTGCCCCAGCCCTGGGACCAGCACAGGGAGGACGTGGAGCTGCTGGAGAGAGGCCAGAGGAGGCACCAGGATGAGCAGAGGGATGGAGCAGCTCTGCTGGGAGGAAAGGCTGCGAGAGCTGGCATTGTTCAGCCTGGAGAGGAGAAGCTTTGGGCTGAGCTCAGTGTGGCCTTGCAGGGCCTGAAGGAGCTGCAGGAAAGCTGGAGAGAGACAATTCCCAAGGCATGGAGGGCCAGGAGCCAGGGAATGGCTTCCCAGTGCCAGAGGGCAGGGCTGGATGGGAGATTGGGCAGGAATTGTTCCCTGGGAGGGTGGGCAGGCCCTGGCACAGGGTGCCCAGAGCAGCTGGGGCTGCCCCTGGATCCCTGGCAGTGCCCAAGGCCAGGCTGGACATTGGGGCTTGGAGCAGCCTGGGACAGTGGGAGGTGTCCCTGCCATGGCAGAGGTGAATTTGATGACCTTCAAGGTTCCTTCCAACCCAAACCATTCTGGGATTCCATGAAAGGAAATGTCCTGGGACACATCCCCTCATCATTCTGCCAGGGGAGAGTAAATTCAGGGTGTGCAGCTCCTTCCCTCTGCTCTGGAGCGATGCTGACCCCTGATTTTTATTTGTGTGTGTGGGAGGAGGGTCAAGGCTCTGAGCTGATTCTTGACAATGAAGCTTCAGACAAACTCCTTCACTTCTCCCATCCTGAGTTACCAACCCTGCTGTGAAAATCTGTGATAAGGGAGCTTTTTATAAAAGGTTGTTTCAGCCTTGCATCTTTTTGGTTGTGTTGGAATGATTTATGGGTACAAACTGACCCAGCAAATAAGGCAAAATATTTTAGTTCTGCTAGATGGGTGTCCCTACTCATTCCTTGTGGAAACAGGGAATTACTGAGGAGTTTGTGACTTGTCTCAAGTACAGAGACAAAGGAAAAGCTCACAAGCCTCTGCCGAAGAACAGGAAAGCTGGAGTCCAGCAGTTCTTTGTCTGGGTGTACCATGGGCAGAGAAACTTCACAAGGCTGGATTCCACAACTTGGGAAAACCAAAAGGATGTTTTGATGTTCATTAGGGGATTCAAAAAGCTCCAGTGCAGCGAAGGTGGAATCTGTGCTGTTTCTGGGGGCAGGAAGGCAAAAGTTCTAACTCAGACCACGATGCTGCAGCAGAACAGAGTTCCAGAAGGGGAAGCCACACGTGATGGATCAGATAAAGTGCAGAGGCTGCAACTGTCAACACAGAAATAACTGAGAGTGGATTTGAGGTAAGGGATACGAAGGAGGAGCAGCTATTAATAATGAGGAGACATCGAAAAAATCCCGCAGCCGCCCAGGGGGGAAACCTGAGAGCACAAATGCTGCTGGAAGGATTTGCAAAAATAGCAAAGGCATCTTTGCAGGGGATGCTTCTCAGTCGTGCCACTGCAGGAATGGAATATAAAATGCAACTTTCTAGAGCTGGAGGTCCCTTAGCAAGTGAAGATTTCTGGAGCTGACCAAATCCACAGCAGAGGAAAAACCTTGGAGAAACAGCTGAGCTGCTGGATCAGATGACTGGATTTGATCCAGGATGGAAAGCAGGAGCACTTGGACATGTCAGTCAAGAGTGGAATGTGACGGGAAGAGAGCGGAGGGGATAAAGCTCAAAGAAAGTGAAGAGTGTAAGGGAGCCACAAAAAAGAAAGGAATAAAACCCTCATGAAATCCATCTCCTCTTCTCATGCAATTGTGATTTCTAATAGGCAAGGACAGGGGTTTTCCTGTCTTTGAGACAGGACAAGAATATGGGGGGAAGAAAAGGAGTGGAAAAGGTAACATGTGGCTGGCCTGGATGGTAGCAGGGATTTTTCCATGAAGTGCAGCTGAAGGAAAAGTGCTGGGCTGAGATCTCCCTCTTTTCTTCACAGTCAGAGTTAAATCTCTTCGCATGATTTGAGCCTCTCTGACCTGATTTGCACTTTATAGGAGAGAGATTTACCAAAAAAACCCCACTGTTCTCTCCTTTTCAGTGTTCATATAAAAATCCAGGATGTCACAGAGGTGGTGGAGTCACTGTCCCTGGGAGTGCTCAGGAGGAGTCTGGATGTGGCCCTTGGGGACAGGCTTTGGGGTGCTGCTGGTGCTGCTGGGGTGGCACTGGGTGATCCTGAAGGTCCCTTCCCACGTTGATGGTTCCATGTGAAAATGGTAAATTATGAACCAGTGGCAGCATGGTCACTTCCAAGTACTCCAAATCTTAAGACATTTAGAGGAAAACATTGATTTTCATGGATCAGGACAACACCAAACATAAAAAAAATCCCCCAAGAAATGAATTGTTCCACTTAAAATCTCCTTGGATTTTCTGCTGCTCACTGAGAACCACCAGGACTTTCCCAAACCAGCACAATTTCCTTCTTTTTTTGTTGCTGTTGCTCCAAATGAACCAAATTTACCCGGATTTATTTCAGCCACCTCTGCTGGTGGATCCTGCTCCTTGCATAACCTCCTCCCTCAGGGGCTGCCCTGGCTGATCCCGTGGGCACAGGGAGCAGCCTGGCCCTGGAATGAGGCTGGAATTGCTCAGAGGGGAGCACACAGAGCAGCTCTGCAGCCCACCCTACTCCATGGAATTCAGGGATGTGTCATTCACCAAACCAGAAGGGTTTGAGGCCATCCCACAAAGTGCTGAGCAGCTCTGGTAGCACTCCCAGGCTCTAATTTGGGAAAGGAATCCATGCACACCCCTGACCTCAACGCACCACTCCGCTCCTGATCCTGAACACCAAATTGCCTGATTCGGTGTCATGAGAACTTCAATTCCCAGAGAAAAAAAAAAAAAAAGGCAAAACCCCCCCCCCAAAACCAAAGCAGAAATAAAACGCTGATAAAAAAATGTTGCTTTCTTGTTCTTCTTCCAGCACATTTTAGCAAAACATTGAACAGCAACATCCCTGTGTTCATGCAAAGAACACATTCCTGTTGTTTGGAGGGTGTGGGTTCATGATTTCTTTGTATAAAGGCAACTTTTCCCTGAGTTTTGTGCAAGATAATAAATTTTCCATGAAGATTTAAAAATTCTTTTTGCTATCCTTGGTCCTTTCCCAGGAGTTAATTTACGTGATGTCAAATTCGGTGCGAAGGGATTAATAATCTGTTGGCATCATATAAAACTATATCTGAGTGCTCTCAGTTCTTTAAAATCAGCAGGGAACTGAATAATAAAAAAATGCTGTTTCTCCTTTTTGCCCACAAAAAAAATAAACCTCCGAGCCTGATTTTCAGGTTTTTATATTTTATGTGTGTTAGACCTCAGGTGTGGGGTTTGGTTTGTGTTTAAATGATTCACAATCCCAGGATTGAGGGGATCTTTGGTACATAGGATTTGCTTAAATTCTTACCTATTTTTCATGATTTTTATCAAGAACAGTTTGAATCCAATCCTTCAATCTGAATATTCAGTGTAGAGGGGATATGGTGCTGTGTAGGAGTTTGACCCCCACTCCTACAGAATCACAGAATGGTTTGGGTTGGAAAAGACCTTAAAGATCACCCAGTTCCAACCCCCTCCAGTTATTACTTTTTAAGTAATATTTAAGCCCCCAGCTTTGTCTCCTCTGACAATTATTGGTTAGCAGGCTGTCAGCTCCAGGTTTCTCCCCAGTCCATCTCTGCCTTGCCCAACACTCCCCTACAATTCTTATGTCTAGCAAACTTCCAAATAACCCACAATTTGCAACGTTAGGAAAAAGCTGAAAAGCAGCCAGAATTTTGGAGAACAGAAGCTCACAGAAAAGGAAAAGAACCTTTGCTTTTGTGCTCTTCCTTTGCTTCTCTTCCTTCCCTTGCCCCTGGAAGGGCTCCTGGCTGATCCCTCAGCCACATTTTTGTTCTGTTCCCTCCTTTTCTTCTGAGCTGCGTGGGATTTGTGACATTTCATCGCAGCACAAGCGCTCTCCAGCATCTCCCTCCTCCTGTTCCTCCCCGTGCTGTCCCTTGTCCCCTGCTCCCCCTGGAGCAGGAGGGATGTGGGGAGCTTTCCCTGCAGGAAGATCCTGGCATGGTGCTCCGTGTGCCCCCGCCTCGCCTTGGAGCCTTTGGAACACCAAACCACCTGGATTCTCCCTCCCTCTGGATTGCTGCACTGGCATCTCCTGGAGATCTTCCCTCCACAGCTGCTCCTTCAGCTTTTCTGCAGAGGATTTCTCCCACTCCCTCCAGAGTGAGCTGTGGGAGCTTCTTTGTTCTCCTGGATCCCTTCTCTTCTGTCCCCATTTCTGTCCCATCCCATCCTTTGACACGGGAAAAACTCAACTCCCTCTCTCTCTTCCAGCCCTGCCTTGTCTGTTCCTACAGCTCCACTCAGATTCATGGCCTGAAAATTTAAATTGAATTTATATTTAAGTGCAAATTTCTACGTTATAAATTGAAGTGTAAATTATCCAAAGTCTTCTTTTCTTCCTCCTGCTTCTCTTCTGCATTGGGGAGTAACTCTCCACAAATAATAAACATTATAGTTTTATGTATAGATTTAATTTTCCTCCTTGAAACTTCTACTTGTTTGGTGGCTGTTACAAAACCCTAAATAATGGTATTCACTGATACCGAAGCCTTATCTAATTTAACCAAAATGCTGCATTACTGCATTTTCTCTTCATATTTTTCTGTTATCTCTGTCTCTCTTTGTAGCTGAGACTTGTCTGCTTAGGAAATTTATCTAAATTAGCTGCTGGAGTAATTTGAAGTGGATTTGTTTGATTGCACAGAATCAGTTTGTGGCACTTCACTCAAAATTTGAACGGCTTCAATTCAGTTTATTCCACTCCAGATAATGATCAAATGAGGTTTAGAGTTCATTCTTATGGGCTTTTCAGAGGTCAGTTCTAAAGAATCTGAGCCATGAGGAGCAGGGATTGGCCTTGGGATGTGACCCAAAGGATGGGCAGGATTTAGTGTAGGACAAGGACCAGAGAGATGAGGGCCAAGGGATAGAGTAAAAGGCTGAGTTCTCACTGAGAAAATGAGTAAACTAAAATTAAAATTTTCCCAATTATAAATCACATTTAAAGAAATATCTCCTCATTTGGAAACGGATTGCAGCATGTTGCATGATAATCTGGTGGTGCAACATTTAGAGAAGGTGTGAAGGAAAATTAACATTGATATAATGTGAGCAAAAGCTCCCTGAAACTGTGGAAAAGCAGCTTTCAAGGTGTCCCAGAGACTGAGATCATCTCATTTTAAAGGGGGTAAATTCTTTTCCTAGAACACCTTTTCATATATTTTTTTCTTTTATTGGTTCTCTAATTACATTATTTTATGTGCTTTTTAAATGAAATCCTCTGATCTTTACCCACTGCCAGGTGTGTTGGAATTATTTCTGCCTCGTATCTGCTCTTACCTGGCTGTTCAGTGCCAGGGACACTGCTGGGACAGCAAGGAGGTGACCACACCTTTCCTGGAAGGGTTTTGCTCATTCCTGCTTATTTACTGAGATGATTTGAGCAAATATTGTTTTATTGCTTTATTCCTAAACTTCTCTGTGAGTATTTTAAGGCAGATACAATTTACTCATTTTTTTACCTAATCCTGTTAATATTCAACTTCTGGGATTCAGGCAGAAATGCAGAAAAAATGAGTTTGAAATCTGGCTAGATGTTATTATTTCTTACTCTTCTGGGAATGAGTTTTTCATTTGGTTCTCTTCCCCTCTTTCTTTTCCCTTTTCTTGCCTATTTTCGTTTTTTCCTTTCCCCCTTCCTCCTGTTTCCCACTTATTCCCTTTTCTTTTTTCCCTCTTTTCCTACTTTTCCCCTTCCCCCCTCTCCCTTCTTTTTCTTTTTCCCCTCTTTGCACTTTTCCTCTTTTCCCCCTTCTTTCCCTTTCCTTTGTTTTAATTTTTCTTTTTTCTCATTTTTCTCTTTTTTAATTTTCCTTTTTGCCCCTTTTCCCTCCTCCCCCCCTTTTTTTCCCCCTTTTTCATTTTCTCCCTTTTTAAATTTTCCTCCTTTTCCCCCCTCCTTTGCCTCTTCTCTTTCCTTTTTGCTCTCTTTCCCCTTGCCCCCATTTTTCCTTCTTTTCTCCTTTTTTCTCCTCCACTTTGAGAATTTCTACGCTGCTGGGTAGAACCTGCCAGGAGAGGAAGGAGACGTGGTTTGAGCTTCTGCAATTTCATATTTAAGATAATCCAAGATTTAAAAAGTCTCTCTGAGTCAGTACCAGCAGGAAATTGAGCCTACACTTCCTAAATCCCAAGTGGGTCCTTGACGTTTTGGTCCAAACCCTTCCCAGGCCCCATTTTTTGGGATGAAAATGTACAGAATGTCAGATTGGGAATAGTTTAATTCTATCTGTGATCGAAGTCTGGCAATGACTGACTCATTGCAAGGGTGAGCTGATGGCAAATTTCTTCATTTCCAGATATCTCCAGCAGAGTATTTGATTAAAATAACAAAAATTAATGCCTATTCCATTTTGCAGTAGGAAAACTGATTTAATTTGATGCCTGAATTTGTTCATTATCTGCAAAGTTGAGCAAAAATGGGTTTTTTCAACCTATTTCAAGAAAGTCTCCAGATGAACAAAACATTTGTTCTCATAGAAAAATGCTTCATTAATTTATTTTGGGAATGTGAGGGGGAAAAACCCTGGGAATGGAAGATTCTGTTCTGATCTGTGAAGTGCTGGGATTTAATTTTTGGGAACTTTTTCTCTGAGAGAGTTCACTGGATTGATCTTGTTGTAATTATCAGTTCTGATCCACAGCTTCCTCAGTAATTAAAAATTAAAGACCTAAAATAAATGACTTTGTTACAAAATGAGAAATACTCTTAAAAGGTCACATTTTTATGGCCATGCAGATTTTTGGCAAATCAGTCAGAGCTGACACAAAGAGAGAACAAAAAATCACTAAAAAAGAAAATGGAATTTGTTATTTAAGTTTATGAAATTGAGCCCCACTTTCCCCTGCCAGTTTCCTGGGAAATTCCAGTGTCGGTTTTGGTGACAAAAGGAAGTTGGAATCTTGAAGGGACCCAATGGTTTTTGTGCACTGAACTTTTCCCTCTTTCTTTTGAATCCAGGGAGTTTGGAAATGATGCCATCTCTCATTGGAGCTACTTTGCTGCATTTCATGAGGGGGGGAAAAAAATTCTGTGTGAGGTTGAAATGAGGAATTCTCTCCCTTTTCTCTTCTCCTCATGGAGATTTCACGGTGGTGATTTGTCCAGCCAAGAATTTTAAGCAATAATTTTGGTCTTGCTTTATTTAATATACTTATTGTTATTCTGTGGTGATGATTTGTCTGGCCAACATTTTTAAGGAATGGTTTTGGTCATGCTTTATTTAATATATTTATTAAGAGTAATTTGGTGCATGTCAGAGAATTGACAGAGAAACTGTAAAAAATGGCTCAGCATGGCTGAGCTCCAAACTCCTGATTCCACTGGCCCTGCCCTGTGTCCGAGACTTTTGTTGGCTTCATCTGTGGACTTTGCACTCGTTTTTATTCCTCCTTTCCGGGGATCTTTTGTATTTCCATCCCTGGCAGTGCCCAAGGCCAGGCTGGACATTGGGGCTTGGAGCAGCCTGGCACAGTGGGAGGCGTCCCTGCCATGGCAGGGGTGGCACTGGATGAGCTTTAAGGTTCCTTCCAACCAATTCCAGCTGATTTTGGGAAGAGCTGGTCCATGTTCAGCATTCCTGAGGAGCATGGACAGAGATTTAGGAGGCAGCTCCATTAGCTCCCATCCAGCTAAACCAAAAACGTTGCTGTTAAAAGGAAATAACTTCCATCACCATGTGAGCAAGATTCCTTGGAATGACTCCAAAGTGGGACAGTTTGGGTTCCCCACCCCAAATCTCACTGATATTCTCAGATTAGAGACTTCTCATTGTGATATCATAATCTGCTTTTAAAAATGCCATTTTTAACTTGATCAGAGCTGCATTTGGGGAAGATTTGGGAAGATGAAAGAGCTGTTGATGCTCCAGTGAGGAATTCGGGACACAGTGATGGAGAAGTGGCCAGGGAAGGTGACTGTGAGGGTTCATCCTGGTGAGCCAGGAACGCTCCTTCCCTGAGCTGGAAGGAGTCCTCTGGAGGACATGTGGAGGAAAATTTGGTGGGATAACAGTTGTCCACCAGTTCTCCCAGTTTAAATTCTCCAGGAAAGTCAGTGCAAATGATTGCCTATAATCATTTGAGGGAAAAGAGCTTCAGCTGTGAGTTTGGAGCTGCTGCCTTTGATTTAAAAGAAGGAAAAAAGGAAAAACAGTAGGGATGGCTCTCCCATTCCTGCCCTCTGGAAAAAAAAAAGCCCTAAAAGCAGCTGATGTTATTTGAAATTGAAGTTTTTACTCTGTGTGGATGACATGTGAGCTGGGGAGAATGAGGGAAGAGCTGAGGTTTGTAGTTGTGAATTTGCTGGGAATAGAAACCAGATTTCACACTTGAGGTGAAATAGGAAGATCCAAGTCCCTCTGGAGCTCTGTCTTTGGATATGACGTGGGAAACCCTTGGAGCATCAACAGGCAACAAATGGGGCAGTGGAAGGGGTAAAATAAGCGCACTGGGGTTTGCCACTGGATTATAATTTCTGGAAATCCAGAGGAGCTGATAAAACTGTGAGAATAAATTGGGAGAAAGAAGCTTCGGCGAAAGCCACGAAATGAATTGTGAATGTCTGACACCAGCTCTCCCCTCCAAAATGCCAAACCCTAGAAGTTTCAAACTCCCTCAGGAAATGATGAACAAATAACAGCTTTCAGGTCTTGTCTTTAGGAATTATTTACGGCTCAAAGCCCAGATTTATGCCTGCTCTCCACGTGCTTGTTTCCAAACAGGTGTTTGGGAGCTGAGGGAACAAGGGTGGAAGAGAAGCCAACTCCTCGTGTTTTAGGTTTGATTTATGGCCTAAAAAGTGCCTGAGTGAGGTCTGGCTGTCAAGGAGGCTGATAATCTGAAAAGAAAGATATTTTGATCAACAGGGAGTACCACCACAGTAAAAAATTTTTATTTCCCAGCCAGAAGCTCTGGTGGTAGCACCTAAGGAATGTCCAAGGTGCCCAGTGCATGGGAGACAAATTGTGTTGAACCTCTAATTCACACCCACATCAAAGAACTGGAGGAAATGGTATAAATTCACCACTTCAAGTTCAAATCTGCAAAAGGCAGGAGTGACAGGTATCCCAGGGTTTCTGGGAATAACACCGTGCATCCTCTCAGGGCTGGGCAGTGAAGATCAAACTACTCCAGCTCAGGAAGTGAGAAACCTGCGTTGCCATTTAGCCAAGGAACACCCCGATGGGTAGGCTGGGCCCAGGGAATGAGGGATTTTCCATTCGTCCATTAAAAACCCCATAGATTTTATAGAATCCTAGAACTGTAGAACTGCAGCATCCTAGAATGGTTTGGGTTTGAAGGCACCTTAAAGATCATCCAGCAGCATGGATCCTTCCACTCTAGAAGGAGAAAGTTGGGCTGTTGGGAGAATTCCAGAGCAAGTCAGGCCTTGGCATGGGGCTGGAGCTGTCGGTGCTCTTGTGGCAGGCTTTGTTTTTTGGGAGGACTGGGATGCGGCTTTGGACATCCTTGGGCTGAAGAGAGCACTGAGTCCAGGCCTTCCCTCTCCTAAACAGCCCAAAGTGGTGCCCTGGGGCTGGAAACAGGACAGGGATTTCAGGAATTTTGTTCTTCCCTGGTTTTGGAAGGCCTGAGTAGCCACTTTAACTCCAACAGAGGAACATGAGCAACCCAGACTTGAAACCAAAGACCTGAAGTGAACTTCAAACCATCTGTTGATGCTCTTGGATTTTCCAGCACCTTATCCCTCCTGGTTTAGGCAGCTGCTGGATTTGTTGGGATGGCTTCCATGGCTTTGGTGTTGTAGGGCAAAGACGCAGATCAGAACAACTACAGACACCTACCAGGACTTCTGCATTTTTGGGTGATATTGTAAAATAATTGTGGAGATGTATTTCAATGCTGATAAGGTGGTATTTGTTGCTAAATGATAAACCTGAGCTTGGAGTATTTGCTGAAGGTCACATTCTCATTCAGCAGGGTTTCTGGTCATTGAAGAAGGAATTGAGAGCTCCAGGAGATTACTGGGAGCTCACATTTACCTCTGGAAATAATTTTTCTCCTGGAAATCATAAGAGACTCCAAGAAAAAGCCATCAGAATATATTAGTGAATGAAATAGAATTGTAATGGGTCTGGATTAATTATGTAGTCAATTACATTAAGATGTTACATTATCCATATCCCTTAAATGTGATCTGCCACAAGTATTCCCATAGGGAATTGAGCTTTCCTAGAACATTGCTTAGGATTAAGAGGTAAAATTCCTGGGTTAAATTATTTACTGTCAATGAAAACACCACTCAGGATATACGGCTTGAAAATCCATTGTTAATTAACAGCATTCAATTCTTAATTGTCTTTGTACCAATTCAGTTGAAATCATTGACACAAAATACATTGTTAAACTGCTTAATCAATCATTGTAGAAAAATAGAGGTGTTTGATAGGGACATTCTAGTACAAAGTTTCCGTGAAGCTTCCCCGTTGAAAGCTTTGGAGGCTTCTATATTTTTTTTTTTTAAAGCTTATGTTACAAAAAATGAGAGTTCATAAACTTTACAGTCCATACTACATGGATACCAAAGACAAGAAAATACAAGGAGGGGAGAGAGAGAAAGAGACAAAACACACACACCTTAAGCTGAAAGCGCCCTATTCACAAAAATAAAGCTTACACATGCGCATGCCCCAGTGGCGGAAAGTCTCTTTTTCTGTGCTGAAGGACACAAAAAAAAGGTTTCATCAGGGCCCTGAGCTGCTGTTCCGACCACAACAAATTTTCTCAACCTGCAGCAACGACTTCTAGAGTGGCCCAGTGAATTCCAAGAGCGAAAAGCAGGTTTATCCTCGGAGGGAAAGCTTTGCTTTCAGCTCATGCACCTTTGGCGGGACGGACACGCGCGCGTGGCTCCTCGGCACCGGGGTCGCTTCCAGAGGGGCTGTGGAGCTGCCTTTCCCTAAAAACTCTCAGCACCCCTCGTGGGGAGCCGTGGGGGTGGTGATGGATGGGCTGGAGCACGGGGCAGCTGCTGATGCTGGGGCAGAAGGACGAGCTTGGGAAGCGCTGTGGCCAAGTGGGTGCTGTCTCCCAGAAGTGTCTCCAACCTTCACTGAGCTGCTAGAACCATCCACCCCGGGTGGAGGGACCAAAAATCCTCATCCTGCACCATTCCTTGCATCCTGGGAAAGCCTTTTAGGGGAAAATGGTCAGTGCTGAAACCAAAAAACCTCTTCCCGTCCAGCCTGACCTGCCCTGGTGTGCGACCCTTCCCTTCCCCAGGTCCTGCTGTGCCCTCCTCACCTGGAGGCCCCCAAGATCAGCCACCCTCTCTGAAAATCAGCAAGGGGCAGTTGTACCAGCAAAAAAAGAACAATAAAAAAAGGAAGAGAGGTGTGAATTTAATGCCAAAGCTATATCACAGTGCAAATTTTCCACCTGCCCACCAAGTTTCTCCTGAGGTTTATTTTTATATATATTTTTTTTCTCTTTTATTTTAACGTAAATTTTTCTGTACAAAAAAATGCTTCGGATTCTCTTCAGTGTTTTCTTTCTTCCCGAAGTAGGCAGGCATTAAAAAAAACAAAACAAAATTAAGGCTGCAGCTTCTCCTCCTGTGCTGGCAGAAAGTCTGTTCTTGGTGGGGCTGAGCTCCCCCACTCCCGTGCGTGTTGCTGTGGAAGCAATGAAAGTTCTCTCTGCCCGGTGGATGGAATGTCCAGGGTTTTCCAGGGATTTACAACAACCAGGGAGCTACCTAAGGTGGAAAAACTCACTGGGGAATCGCCCTCCTGAGCGTGGGTGGCAGGGTCCGTGTGTTTTCCTGGGAATCCTCGTGGAAGGATACCCCCAGGGATGCTGTGCCCCCCACGCCTCAGCACCAGCGCCGCCAGCACATGGCAAACCTCACGGACCTCTCACACGAAATCCAGCTGTTTCTTTCACAGCTGAAGTAGCTAAAATCTGCTGGCTGAGGGGCAACATTGATTTTTCAATGGCTTGTGTGGGTTTTGGTTGTTTTATATTTTGTGTAGCAAACGACTCTGCTGAAATCCCACGGTTTGGGTGGGGAGGAGGGAGGAGATTCCCTGGATATTGCACAGTGAGGATAACACCTCCACACGACACATGCTCGCTCTATGAAGAGTATACAGGAAATTCTGGTTAGCCATGAGTTTGCCACAGCCTAAATTTTCCGTTGAACTGCCCCCAAAAAAAGAGTAACCAGGAAGGGTTTTGCCTTATTTGTAAACATTTTCACAGTATGTCAGAAGTTCTGGTACAATTCCTCTACCCTGCCCTCTCCCAGACTTTATGGCTTTTTAGAGTGAGTGAAACGCTCTGTTTGGCAAACAGTGAGGTACTCTAAATAGCTGCCAGTCTGGTACGCTGAAGAAAATGTCATGCACTAGAAGAGTCAGAGAGGGGAGGCAAAAAAAACCCAACCCAAATTAAAATCAATAGTACACTCCAAATATTTGAAGAGAAATGCCTACTCGATGGGTAGTTAGTTTTTGCATCCCAATATTTCTAGAGCTCTGTTTCTAAACCTACATTAATTACACAGCTGTGTACATTATTTAGAAGTTCTTTACTACAGTACTTTTGTACATGCGGTGTTTATTACTAAATGTAGAGAGAAATAGTTACATAAGGCATATGTACAGGATCTGTGGGGTTGCAGGTCCCTCTGCTCACCTTCCTCTTAAAGCTGCAAGGCCCATTCCACTGTCACCCAGTCTGTGAAACTGTCCTGAAATACAGAAAAACCACAGTCAAGGCCCATTGCTTTGATGAACATTAATGAGTCTTTCCTCTGAAATCCCCTGCATGCATTTCCTTTGCATTCAGGGATTGGTTTTTGTGTTGTTGATGTGAATAAACCTGGAGGGCTGCACTGGAGAGGTGCCATCAGTCCCTGCCAGGGGGAGATTCCACCATCCTTGATGGGTGTTGCAGCTTTAACCCACGCCTTTGCTGACTCTGGCGATCTCTGGGGTTGAAGTTGGGCGGGGATTTCGCATCTAAAGAGTTCATTTTCTGGGAGTTACCAATAACAGGAAGAGAAAAAAATTAAAGGCGTGTCGCAGGAAGAAACAGGGAGCAGAGAGGGAGAAGACAAAGGAGGTGGTGTGGCCCTGGTTTCTCTGCTGGTTCTACACTTTGGACTCATTCTCCAAGTTGGCCACGTCACCGTTTCTTTCGTTTTGGTCTTCTTGGTTCTTTTCCTCCTCCTCCGTTTCCAGCTCGGCGTGTTGGTCCAGCCTGCTGGAAACAGACCAGGTCAGGGGCAGTTCTGCTCGGCTGGCCATCTCTGCCAGCTCTTTGGCACTGTAAACGGGGGTGTTGGTCTCATAGGTTTCATGAAAACTGTTGTAGTCAACCTCATAAAAGCCATCCTCCAGCGTGAGGACGGGCGTGAAGCGATAGCCCCAGAGGATCTCGCTCGTGATGTAGGAGCTGCGAGCCTGGCAGGTCATCCCTGCAAGAACAGAGAAGGAACAAGTGCTGTAATCAGGACCCACTGCTTCCCCAAGTCTTTAATTTATTCTTTTTTCTGTCTGTAAGAAGGCACATGCCAGGACAGAATGAGGTTTGACATCACACGAGGTGGAGCTTAGCAATCAACTTCAGGTGTATAAGCTGAAGTGCTCAGTCTGCCAGCGAAGATTTTAATAATAATTTCTTTGTTAGACACTGTTCTTCTGCCTGGGTTTCACCAACTCACCTGCTGCTGGGTCTCAGGTAGTGTGGGCAGTGCCCCTGCCTGGCACTGTGCCATCCTCTGTCCCCTGGCTGTCACAAACCCACGCTCAGCACGTGCCCAGGGTGACAGGAATTGTCACCAAAGCTTCCCTCTGCTGGAGCCCACCCCTCATCCTGAGATCCGAGGGGTCCCTTGGCTCCCCTGAAGGTGGGAGTCACCTTTTGGTTACTCTGATCTGAGAGCTGGGCTGGTGGGCAATGCATAAACACCAATAAAACTCCGGAAGGATGTTGGGATAGTGTCTGGAGTGGAACTGGGATAACTGGGAGTAATTCCTTTGTTTCATTCTCTCCCCAGCTCTGCTGAACCTCACTTTATAGGGCAAAAAAATACTGTGCTTTGTTCAGAGGCACAAAAAAAGATGCTGATCCAAGCCCAGTGCACATTCCAGAGTGTCCTCTAGGTGAAGAAATTCCTGGGAATGGCAGGGATCTGTGACTTGGGACCTGCTCCATCCCAGAACCTCAGGGAAGCACTGCAATAAGATACTGATGCTCAGGAGTGGAAAAACCCAGGAAAAATGGGTTACCTGGCATCCCAGGCAGAAATATCAGGAGAAATGAATTTAAGAGGCCAAAAATGATGCCAGCTTTGATGGCTGCAGATTGTTAGCTTCGTATTACTAAGCTGGACAGTATATATGGAATATTTAGTAAAAGAAATTGTTTAAGCCCTGGACAAGCCTGCCACACATCAGTTATTTAGAAGGCAATCACAAACAGTTAAAAATAATAAATTTAGAGAGCACAAATGGCAGGCTGTAGAAATGCCCATTGTGTCTCTGCACTGGTGACATCATGGAAAGTCACACGGAAGGGTCCTGTGAAGAGGCAGCGCTGGGAGTTTAATATCCCAAATCTCTTTCAGGGCTGTGAAGACTGTTCCAGGTAATTCTGCCCTCATTCTTTCGAGCCTCCTCTCCCAAGTTCTCATTTCTTCCTTCTGGTGGCTGAAAACTGCTGTTTCTCCATATTCTCACTTATAACATCACCTTTAGGAAGATATTTACCAGCTGTCACCACACTGTGACACTGCTCCAGTGTTTCCCTGCCCTTCCTGCAGTTCCTTGGACCCTGTGGAATGTTGATTTACAAGGAAAAATGTGGGAAAGCTGCTGCTCTGGACCTCCCTGCTGCAGCCAGGCAGGAACACCACCTCAGTTCTCTTTCTTTAGACCTGACACAAATATTTAAGCCTTCATTTGTCTCTTTGTTCTTCCAGGACAAGTTGCATTTCAATTCCCAAGAAACACACAAATGGAAATACAAAGATCTTCCCATTTTCCTCCTCTTCCACAGGTGGGAAGGGTGGGAGGACACCAATGCCTGTGACAAAATCACCTCTTATGTCGTTTCCTGTGTGATTTTGAGTTCTAAAGGATGTTTTCTTTCCTGCGAAATCATGGAGGGAAAGGAATGTGGGAGCTCACAGGGCACTGTACTTAACAACAACCCCATGGAGCTCCAGGCTGGGCAGAGGGGCTGGAAAGCTGGGAAAGGGCCTGGGGGTGCTGGTGCCAGCGGCTGGACATGAGCCCAGGGGTGCCCAGGTGGGCGAGAGGCCACTGGCCCCTGGGCTGGATCAGGAATTGTGTGTCCAGCAGGAGCAGGGCAGGGATTGTCCCTCTGTGCTGGGCACTGAGAGGCCCCTCGAGGGCTGTGCCCAGTTCTGGCTCCTGCAGGAGAGCCCTGGAGGGGCTGGAGCATGTCCAGGGCAGGGAAGGGAGCTGGGAAGGGGCTGGAGCCCCAGGAGCGGCTGAGGGAGCTGGGAAAGGGGCTCAGGCTGGAGCAAAGGAGGCTCAGGAGGGACCTTGTGGCTCTGCACAAGTCCCTGACAGGAGGGGGCAGCCGGGGGGGGTCGGGCTCTGCTGCCAGGGAACAGGGACAGGAGGAGAGGGAACGGCCTCAGGCTGGGCCAGGGCAGGCTCAGGGTGGACAGCAGCAGGAATTTCCCCATGGAAAGGGAGCTCAGGCCTTGGGAAGAGCTGCCCAGGGAGGTGCTGGAATCACCCTGCCTGGAAAGCAAGAACTCGGTGATCCTGCTGCTTTGGTTAGGAAAAATTGCTCTGCCTGGTGGGAAAGAGGAGGGACAATTTTCTGCAGAAATCAAGAAGATTAATTGAACTGTGTTAATTGAACTATGGTTTACGGCTCATAAAAAACAAAGCCTCCTCTGAAATGTAGATCTCCATTTTTAATTTAGGCTCCCATTCAGCAATGATTTAATTCCCGTTCCTTTTCCACAGCTGGATGAAGCACTTTCAGAGCTAGAATGGAAGTTAGGATTTTTCAAGTCAGTGAAACTAAATTATGGGGATTGAGTGGAAGGAGACTTTTAATTTTAGGCAACCAAGCTAACTTGGCTTTTTTTTGTTTTATTATTTATTATTATTATTAAAAATTGTTATTGTTTTGCTTTTAAATGGGAACAAAAAAGATCTTTGCTTCAACAAGAAGCTGGGACCTTGCTCCTCTCCAGAGCAGTGGCTCCTGTGCCTGGATGGGAGTGTGGCCTCTATTTATTTCAGGATGCCCTGCCAGAAGGTTCCTTTGCAGCAGAAGGAAAGGTGTTATTAATGTATATTAATTTATTAATGTTTGCCCCACACAGCCTAAGAGAATGACAGAAGAAATTCCCCACAGCTGTTGCTGAAAGGCAGATAAGGTTCACCCCCACCTCTGACTGATGAGAATTAATTACAAAGTCGATGTCACTTCTGGCTTTATTACTCTTGAGATGTTGCCCTGTGCAGAAATTTGGAGGTTCCTGCTGTCTGCTGCTATTCAGGCTCAAGCTTTGCTCTGTCTCACAGTGCCACAAGGGTTTGCTGTGATGACCCAGAGTGACCTGATGCATTTCCTCGGAGTGCACTTAATTGAAGATTTCCTGGTGGCTTAGACAATAAAAGGTTGTGTCAGGCACTCTTACCATGCAGTGTTCCCCTTTGGGATGGGAGCCATCAAAAGTAAACCACTTGGAAAAAATCAGGGGAAAAGGTTGCTTCAGAACCATGGGATCAAATCCATGTTTGGGCTGAAATGCAGGGATTTTAGTGATTTTCCAGCCCTGCAGTTTGCACACAGGGACAGCCTCATTCAGCTTTCGTTTTACTCAAGACAGGCCCTTTTTTACAACATCACCTTTTCTTTTCAAATTCCATTTCTGGGATAAAAAAAGGGCTCTCAGTGAAATGAGGGGCTGAGAGTTATGGCTCACGACTGGCTGCACCTCTGTGACAGTCACAGCGATTTCGAGGTTTGGCAATTTGCTGCTGGCACTTGGCAGGGCCAGACAGACTTTCTGCTGCACTGAATTATTTGGGATATCCCACAGGAATGGCCTGTTTTCAATCATTGCCTGGGAATTCTGCCTCACACTTCAGCCTGGAGTAAGACTCAGCAGCAAATTGTGCATGGAGCACAGGGGTGTCCCCGTTTCTGGGGTGAGTGGGGTTTCACTCATGTGCAGGAGGACAAAATTTGGTCTGGGGTCTCCATCTGGGAGCTGAGATTTCCTCGTGCCTGTGATGCTCCTGTTGAATTCCTTTCACCCTGTCTGTATCCATAAGAGCCTTTGCTGAGCTATCACTGCAGAGGTTTTGATCTACTTTGCAAAAAGTTCACTTGAATCATGAGAACATTTTAAAACCAAACCAAAACATGAAATTCTTGCCCCTTTAATTTCTACAGCCTCTGTGTGCTCATGATGGAGCTGTGGGAATCAGGAAGCAGGAGAGGCTTTAGAGCTGAGTTTGCACCTTGTCTGGGGCAAGGGGGAGAAGATGAGAGAATTTTATTCAATCACTGTGATCAAAGAATCCCAGAACGGTTTGGGGTTGGAAAGGACATCAAAGATCTTCCAGTTCCAACCCCTGCCATAGGTGGGGAGTCTTCTCTTAGATCAGGTTGCTCCAAGCCCCAATGTCCAGCCTGGCCTTGGGCACTGCCAGGGAT
>NW_024581034.1:555586-612754 GCF_017639235.1 Corvus kubaryi
AGCCTGGGACAGTGGGAGGTGTCCCTGCCATGGCAGGGGTGGCACTGAGTGATCTTTAAGGTCCCTTCCAATCCAAGCATTCTGGGATTCTGTGAAATTCACTTGGCCTTGAAAAAGAATAGAACATTTTTTGTGAGGGAGCTCTTCCAAGATGGCATCCTTCAAGGAATGTGCACGGAGAGCCAATCTTTCGTGGAAAAATAAATGGTTCTATCCTACACAACCCTCAGCATCTGCACCTCTCCTGGGGAACGGGCACTCAGCACTCAGTGCCATGGGACTGACACTAAAACAAGGCACGTGTGGGCACTGCTGAATTCCCACTAATGGGAATTCATGCCAAGGGATGGTTGGGAGAAAAACCCCTTTCCTTGGAATGGTGCTTGCTGCGAAGGAAGCGTTTCCTGTGACACTCTGTACCTGCTGCACACTTGTGCTGTCACTGCTGGGGGACAAACATTCCATTAAAATAGAAGTGTGATCCATTCCACCACTTCTTCCACACCTAATTCCAGTCTGCCTGTTTGGATGGCTTTTGTTCCTCTCCTTAAAATGCTGAACATCCAAGGTTTGCTCCGTGCTGAACTTTCCCGACTCGGAGCTTTTTATATAAAAATGTCACATTTTCCTGTGGAAATGCTTGTGAAGCCAGGATTAAAGACAAAACAGCGTGAACATGCAGCTTGGCATGCTGTAAAATCCAGGCAATAAGGCAAGATCAGGAGCTTTTTGACAGCAAAATCTGTGAATCACCCACCAAATATTCTGGGGGTTGTTTCGAGGTTTGTGGCTGAAGCCTGGTTGCTGTGAGAGCAGAGGGGGAGATGAAAGAGAGCTCAGGAGAAAGCACTTGTTCCTGCCAGGCAGATGCTGGTGAGAAGTGATGCTTGGAAATGCAGCACGAGCAAAGGTTCCGAAATCACTGGGATTTTTTGGGAAGCAACAGCCCAGTTCTGTGGGGTCGCCTGGGTGGTTTCGTAACGCTGCATCCTTTTAGGTGGGCTGGGACAAGCCACACGTGGGTGGGTGGTGCTTGCTTTTAGAAGAGAAAACTTGAAGAAATCAGCTTTTCTAAAGACATCCCGCTTTCAGAGATGATGTTTTTGACTTCTGTTTCACCTGAAAGAGGAGCAAGAGGACTGGGGGAGATGAGCTCCGTGGTTTGCAGAAGAAAGCTCTAAATCCCAAGCTCTGGGAGGAGGAATATCTGGGCTGGTTTTGTTGCTATTTTAAGTGATGGGCTTGGATAGTAGATCTTAACCCCTTTAATTTTCTTAGTGGGAGAGAATTTAAGCAACCAAGCATTTGTTCATGTCATTATTTAACATGATTGATCCAGCCCTTTATAAAAATCTCTTTAAGGGAAACCATTAAACACATTAAGCTCAAAGTTCATCTGACACAACAACGATCTTTAATTAAAATTTAAATGAGGGTTTATTGATATCTTGATCATAACAAAAGACTCAGCCAATGCCAGGCTCCCTGCAGCTCTGAGTTTTGATGAACTTTTGCAGGCCTTCTTGCAGTTCTGCACAGAAAATCATCTGCGCTGTTAAAATCCTCCCACTGTGTAGCAAGTGGGTTTTGAGTTTTATTCTGAGTTGGTTTTTTTTCAGTTCATGGGATGAGACTTATTAAGTTGATGCTTTCAGGTTAATAATATTTGGCTATCTGACAACTTGAGCAGCATCTTTTTTTGAAATGCAGGAGGGAGCAGAAAGTGGCTGCCTGGGGGAATGAGATGCAAAATCTTTCACTTCTGAAACGCTGTTTAATATTCAAGTGGTGTCAAATTTTATTTCCATATTTTATCTTCTTGGCATCCCATCCAATAGTAGGGGCTATTAATACACCTGCTGGTAGATCAATGACCATTTTAGAAAAATTAATATTCGCCTGGTTTTAATTGACTTTGGTTTTATCAGAGGTGGTGTGGAAAAGCTGATTCGGATCCTTAATTACTGCCCACATTTAGCAAAGGGTCCAATAAAGGAGAAGAGCAGCAGTAGGGTTGGGATTTTAGGGAAGCTTCAGTTCCACTCTCCTGATATTTCTATTCTGGGAAAAAATAGGAACAACACATGTCAGGCTCTGGGCTTTTCAGTCTGCATTTTCTTCAATGCTTGAATTCATTTAAAGTAGGGGGAGAGGGGACCGAAAACCAGCAAACCCCCAGCAAAACATTTTTTTTTTTTCAATTTCTTCATATTTAAACTAATAATACTTAAACTAATTGTTTCTGGAGGAGCACAGACAAAGCAATCCATAAAGAGATGTGTCAGATTTTCCTCAAATTGTTCCAACTGCTGATGGAGCAGAGAAATTCTAAATTTCTTTGACACCTGCACCTCACTTACGGAAGAAACAGAGAGTCATTAGGACTCTTTAATTCTCCTTCATTTGACAAAAATTATGTCAGATGAAAATTTTGAGAAAAATCTGTTGGTTTAGTAAGGAAAAAATAATGAACTTGAGAAGAATGTGTGGGGAAAGGGCAGCAAGGTGAGGGTGCTCACACCCAAACTGCAGAATTCCCAGGGGAGAGGTGCCTGAGATGATGGAAAAGAGTCTGAAATTCAATGAGGGGTCTTGCAGAGCAAGAAAAACTTAGTGTGAAAGCCTCCATAATGTCAGCTCTCCTGAGTAATTAATTGATTAGTGTTCAGCAAAGCACACAAACACGAGCTGGGGAGAGGGCTGATGCTCTCAGGGTGTTGTGGTGCTGGATGAAAACCTGCTGGGAGCCCAGGGCATGAGCTGTCCCTGTCCTGCACAATCCCAGCTCCCCCGCTGTGGCTCGATCCATCCTCAGCATCAGTCATGAGGTGGCACTCTTCTCCCAGCAGAGATGCCTTGGAAGGGAGTGTGTGTCTAAGGGGGAAAAAAACCAAAAGCAGCAATGCCTGGAAAATATTGTCGAGGGATTATTGCGAAAGTTGCTTTCAGAATGTCTGGGCAGGGAGGCCGTGACAGATCAGCAGGATGTCGTGGGGTTGTGGCAGGAATGGATTATTTGAAGGATGTGCCTTGCTGAACTCTCTCTGAGCTACAGGATGGTGCTTTCCTTGGTTTCCTTCTGATTCCCACATGGATTTGGGGCAGTTCTGACAGCAACTGGGGACCACATTCTCCTGCATGACAAGCACAGTGCCACAGCCTCTCTCCTGCAGCTTCTGTTGCTGCTGCCAGACCCGGAGCCCTTCGTTGATCCAGACGTTGTACAAGGAGCTCTTGGCTAAAACTGGACATACCTCACTCCCAGGTGTCCTCACCAAAATCAAGGCTCCCAGGCTGAGAGGTAAACAGGGGAAAAGCTAAACCCAGGCATTTCTGGCTGAAAACATCTGTCTCTAACGTTTCACGTGAGTGCTTGGGGAGAAATTTTAAAATGTCCCGATTCCAGTCCCAGTCAGCAGCAGTTCAAAGCAGCAGCGTCCTCCATCGGGATTTCGCCGTTCCACACTGCCCACCTGACTCAGATCCCCCCAGTTTTACACCTCCATGGGATCCTTGCTAAGTCCCAAGCAACCCAGCAGATATCTGCTTGTGGGGCAGCATCCCCTGGCTCCTGCTGGGGTCCTGAGGTGTGTTTAACCTCCAGGGTGGGAAAGAGAAATAAAACTTGGCATGGTCTCTTTGAAAACTTCCCAAGCCCTTAGACAGGACAAGGGGAATGGCTTCAAACTGACAGAGAGTGGGTTTGGATGGGATATTAGGGAGAAATTTTTTCGTGGGAAGGTGGGGAGGCCTTGGAAAAGGTTTCCCAGAGCAGCTGGGGCTGCCGCTGGATCCCTGGCAGTGCCCAAGGCCAGGCTGGACACTGGGGCTTGGAGCAGCCTGGGACAGTGGGAGGTGTCCCTGCCCATGGCAGGGGTGGAGCTGGATGAGTTTTAAGGTTCCTCCAACCCAAACCATTCTGGGATTCCATGTTTCTCTCCTTCCTGCTTGCAGGGAGTCAGATTTAGGTACTAGGGGAGCTCAGGGATGGTTTATTCCTGGTACTTCCTGCAGTGTCAATCACAACACCTGGGAGGACTCAGGCAACAGGTTGGACACAAGGCAGGCTGATAAAAGGGATACGAGTCTGGGAGATGTTCAAGAAGACACCAGGATGCTGAATCCAACCGGCTCTGAGCCCTTCTCTCCCTTCCCACCACAATAAAACTTTTCCCTGGCTGCCAAATTAAACATCTGGCCACTGCCTTCCCCTTTACACTCCAAGAAGAGGGTTTTTTTAACCAGAGAGACAAAAGAAGCCAATATTTTGCACAAGGCCCTTTAACTAAAACTGGGAGGGGCTGCTGGGACAGGTGACAGATCAATAGGGCCACCTTGGCTTCTCCTCAAAGCACAGCTGAACATCAGGACCCCGAGGTGAGGAAGTGCTCAATCACCCACCAAGGCTGGACTCCTGCCTGGCTCAGCTGAGATCAGCTTCTCAGAGCTGTCTCAAAGAATGAAGACTCTTTTTCATCTTAATCACACATTTCGAAAGGGAAAAGGGAGACAAACCAGCAATCCTTTATACCCAGTAGGAATGTGAGCACTGGAAATTAATTGGAAATGCAGCTGTCCCAGCCCAGCTTAAATCCTGACATTCCACGTGGAATACATGGGAAGCAAAGGCAGAGCTGGCACATGCTGGGCCCTACATTCACAGAGCATTAACTGCAACTCACTCTCTACAACCCAGATCATTTGTTTTTTGTGTTTCCTATCAATTTTTCAATTACTTTTTATTCCAATTTTGCTGAAAGTACAGGTCAATGGAAACACAACAATACAAGCACAGAAATCCAGCAGGTCATCACGAAATGAATAATTGAAGCTCATAAAGAACAAGACCAGCAATATTTGGCTCTTATTTCCCATGACCTTTTATCTGGAGGTCTCCAGGGTAGGGATTCATTATTATTTTTCTTTTCCAGTGGGGAAGTTGAGGCAGGGAATGGTGACTTGCCCTGAGGCCTCATGGAAGGTGTGCAGCAAAGAAAGGCTCTGGTGAGGATTTCAACATCCTCATGGTCAGGTGGGGGCTGCTGGATTTTTGTTGGCCTTTGGTGGAACCAGGAGGAATTTTTGGCCTGGAGCACTGATTTGGATTTAATGGAGAACTAAAGTTTTGGAACAACATTTTTTTTTTAGGTCCTGCTATTTCAACACAAGGCAAGTTTTGGCTCAGTGCTGGGATCTCAGCAGAGCTCAGCATCTTTCTCAACATCTTTTCTCCCTTTTGCTTTAAGCAGAGCAGGGTATGGGTGGCAAAAGTGGATGGAGTTGTTTCAGGAACAGGAGGAGGATGAGATGAAACAGTCATGGAACGCGAACGTGTTTTCCTGGAGCTGCAATCGTGCTTCCTCAGCCTTTTCCTGTTCTCTGTGCAGTGGAGCTCTCGCATTCTTTCAATCATGATTGAAATTTTCCTGCTCCCAGCACAATGGAGGCATTTCCTGGGGGAGCTGGGGTGGCAGGAGGCTGTGGCACGTGCACACACACGGAGACACCGAGGGCAGCGCCGCCGCACTTCCCCTGTGCCCGAAATAGCAAAGCCTTGGCGTGGGAGCCTTGGAAATCCTCAGCCCCTTTAAATGCTTCATGAGACTGGTTGATTATCATCAAAGGAAAATTCCTTGTGTCATAAGAAGGGAGGAGAAGAGAATTTAACTGGCAGCAGGGAGAAGACAAGTAACAGACTTCAGAGCGGCACTGGGAGGGTTAAGAACTTGTTACAAGAAAATAATTGGGAAATCATGAATAGGTCAGGTTATGTGGATACCCCATGATCCCTGGCAGTGTCCAAGGCCAGGTTGGATGGAGCTCTGAGCACCCTGGGATAGTGGAAGCTGTCCTTGCCCATGGCAGGGGCTGGAACAAAATAATATTTCAAGTCCCTTCCAAGCCAAACCATTCTGGGATTCCATGATTATGAGAACATGGTGAAACTGAACAAAAAATCACCACAAAATATTGTGGTGTGAAAGGATTAAATCAGCCAACCCCACGAGTGAAGTTCTGTTGCACCACCACAGCACAGAAATGTTTGGGGCTTGTATTTTTGGTGACGTCTAATGGCATTTCCTCATTTCCTCCCTCTCCCCACTCACAAAAACATTTGTAGTGCTGAAAGCTTCACTCGATTTCTAATTTGGGAAGAAGCTGTGGCAAAGCTCATAATTCTTTTCCTGCAGTTTAGCAGGGTAGTGTTACACAATTTGGCTGCAAGGATTCCCTGTAATAAATGACAGCTCTTTCAGCCTCTTGGCAGTGTCTGGCCCAGCCATCACTCTTGTAAAAGTTCCCATAACCATCGAAAAGTTGAAATAATTTGGAACTGTGGCTTAACACATTATTAATCACAGAGCAAAGGGTTTGCTCTGGTCTCACCAGGAATATTAATGTAACCCCCTGTGATTCTCTCAGAGGCCAGCACAGGATAAAAGTCCAGCAAATCAGGGGCTGCTCCCATGGTTGGATACAGGATTCAAGGCCAGCATTTCAGGGAGCATTCCTCAAAATTTGGTCAGGGCTGAAGGCTTTCAGTTAATAAATCCCCTTGGGAACGTGGACAGGTTGGTTGTGTGTCCATGGGGTGTTTGTGTCTGTCAGTGGAAGAGGAGGTGATTAATGCCTCGTTAACTGTCCTGACTGATAATGAGAAACTATTTGAGCCAGTCCAGAGGAGGCACCAGGATGAGCAGAGGGATGGAGCAGCTCTGCTGGGAGGAAAGGCTGCGAGAGCTGGGATTGTTCAGCCTGGAGAGGAGAAGCTTTGGGCTGAGCTCAGTGTGGCCTTGCAGGGCCTGAAGGAGCTGCAGGAAAGCTGGAGAGAGACAATTGCCAAGGCATGGAGGGCCAGGAGCCAGGGAATGGCTTCCCAGTGCCAGAGGGCAGGGCTGGATGGGAGATTGGGCAGGAATTGTTCCCTGGCAGGGTGGGCAGGCCCTGGCACAGGGTGCCCAGAGCAGCTGGGGCTGCCCCTGGATCCCTGGCAGTGCCCAAGGCCAGGCTGGACATTGGGGCTTGGAGCAGCCTGGGACAGTGGGAGGTGTCCCTGCCCATGGCAGGGCTGGATGAGCTTTATGGTCCCCTCCAACCCGAAGCATTCTGTGACCCTGTGAACTGTGTTCCCCTACTCACTGAACTGGAATTCCCTTGTGAACAGGCTGCTTGTGGTCAGTGCTTTTTGGGCCCACCAGTGATTCCATTCTCCAGGCTTCCAAGCAGCCAAAGGCTCCAAAGTCACTGACAAGTTGATGACCCAATCCAAGCTTCACAAAAGCCCAAAGAATCTTCTTGCTGCGTTACTTGGCTTTTGGAAGGGAGTGGATTAATTCTGGATGAGAGCAGGTAGGAAAACTCTTTATAGGAATGGAATCACTCCTCAGGATCCCTTTTGGGATCTTTGGGGAATTTCTCCAGTTTTTCATGTGGCTGCTTAACCACATGGATGTTTCCGAATGCAAATGTGTCAGACTGACAACAGGAAGAACTTGTTCAAAGGAAATCACCCCAAGATAATGAGGATGCCATGACTGGAGTCAGTCACCTGTAGAAGGTTTAATTCACTTCAGGAATAATGCAGCAACAATCCCACAACAACTTTCCATTACATACTGTGCCATGTTCAAGCCACACCAGCCTGGTCTGCTGCTGTTGTGTGGTACCTTGAACTAAATTGCTGTGAACAATTCTCTCAAAAGAGGGAGCACAGCCAGAGCCCTGACACTGCAAAACTCCGGGATAATGCTGGAGCTTGTTGCTAACAGGAGAAAGATGGAGATTAAGATGACAACCGCAGGAGAAAATCCACTTTGCAGCCTTTTTTTACACTGTCATCTGTAGGAGAGAGAGCTACAAGCACAGCTGATGAGGTGTGATGCTTTAAAGGAGGAGAGTTTGGATTTGCAAGGAGCTTTGAATGTCTTGTTTTCCCACCAGTGCTGCCATCTCCCTTGATAAGCTCATTTCAGAAGTTAATGGACCAGATCCTTCCCTGTGCTAATGCTGCATTGTGTGGCTTCAGAGGGGCAAAACAGCTCTAAAGCAGTCTCTTCCTGCTCCTGGAGCTCTCCCCCTGTCCCAGGAAATATGGACCAGCCAGAAGGGATCATCCAAAAGCCCAGAGTCTGGAGCAAATCCTTCTGGGGAAGGAGAGGGGTGAGAGGTGTCACCACCCTCCCTAACTCTGAGTGGCTGCTGCTTTGGGGCCATAGGCTGAGGGCAAAAAATGATTTTACAAGCTACTGATGGGACAAATATTCCCAGGACTGGAAGGGCATTGAAAGAGTCCAAGTTTGGCATCACCTCCACTCCTCCACCCAAAGTGGGTCCCTCCCTGCTGCTTTCGACTGCACGCTTGGAAGGGGGCGTGAAAAACAGCGAGGGAGAAATTCCTGCTTATCAATTTCCTCAGCTGTGCTGACTAAACAGACAATTCCCTCTTTTTATTTGGTGTCAGCACGTGGCTGTGGTCGGTGCTGAGCAGGGCACCAGCTGCTCTGAGGTCTGAGGGGGAGGAAGATTGCCCAGCAGGGCACTGCCACATCGACTGGGACAATTTTACCTGGACAACTTTAATCTGCTGCTCTAAATCAGACTCCAAGCCAGGGAGAGACACTGAAGGAGGGGCTGTGAGAGTCCAGATGCTGCTGTCTCTTTGGCTGACCCTTCCCACGAGGATACAAACCCCCAGTAACCCAACCTGAGCAGGGCAGCTAAATCAGGACCAGCAGTGAATGGGCAATCAGGCTGGGCACTGTTACACACAGCAATGGGTCACACACACCTCCTGCAGCTGAATTCTGCCACCACTCGATTCCAGGCAGGCAATCTGCTCTCCAGAGCCACACTGGATCTTTTCCACACAAGAGCTTAAGGTTATTGTGGCTGTTTTTCAATTGAAGGAAGAATTTCGCTGGAATTAGTCTAGAATTAAAGATTTTGGACAGGTCTTAAGCACAGCTGATGGTTCCCCTGCATTTCAGGTAAATGGACTGACTTCGGGCCCTTCTTCACCTCCTACCTGGGCAAGGCAACAGAGGCCATAAATCCACAGGTCCAATCCATGCTGAATGCCAAACACCTCACCTGCCATTTCATCTCTAGAAACAGAATTAAAACCGGTGCTTGTTTACAAGGTGCTCATTCCGTGAGACCCAAATAACTATGGATTGTTTCCATCTTGGGGAAAGGTGGTCAAAATAGAACTTTTCTGTTTGTACAGAGGCAAGAGACTGAGGAATAAACTCCAGTTACAACTAAAACTCCCCAGTTTCCATCAGAAGTGCCAGAGAGACATTTTTGACCTCGTCTTTTTAATACAAACACAAAATAGAATGGATCAATGCTAAAAAAAACCAAACAGCCATCACATCTGGGACACAATTCTGCTGATGAAGGGAAGGGATGGACCACTTCTGATATAAAAAAACTTTCTTTCCTTTTCCCTGTTGTCTGTTCTTCTCTCCTTCCTGATCAGAGAATGACAGAATGTCGGACTGACACACCATCAGGTGTAATCCTGAGCTGAGTGAGGGCTGTAATTTGATTAAGGGGCTCTGACAGGTTTTGAAACAATGGATGAATGAACCTGGAGGATTTAATTCATTACAAGTGTAGGTGCTGCATAATGCAGTTTTCATAAACCTTTCCTGCCAGAGCAGCTGCAACATCCCTCCAGCTCCTGATCCTGCTGAATTCAGAGGGACTGAACAGGCCTTGTGAAAGGGCAGCTAATGAGCTGAAAATTCAGGGAGGTGGATTCAGCAAATGAAGGCCTGCAGTGATCTTACAGCTGCTGAGAGAGCTGTACAGAAAAGGAGCTGAAAGTCTCCCAAAACAGTGAATTGTTTTGAGATTAATTCCTCACCTCTCAGCTCAGATCAGTGGCACAAAATGACTAAACCACGGTCTCTTGACAAAGCCTGTGCTTACACAGGGGGGCTGCTGCAGAAACTTGTTGAAACTCAGTAAAGTTGATTAAAACCCATGACTCTGTCAGCACCGACACAGAGCTCGAGGTGAACAGCTGCAGGTCAGCATCGAAGGGATTTTTTCCAATTAAAGTATTAAAATTTCCTTCTTCTGTATCCAATATGAGGGGCTTAGCAGCTGGGTGGGGATCAGGCAGTGGATTAGACCTAATTACTCTTGGCTGCAATAAATCAGGGCTCTGGATGGCAGATAAGTAGATGGGATGGCCTTGTGGAGCCTCCAGGGGGAAGTTTGGATCTCACATTGCCCATTGCCTTCAGTACTCTGGCTAGAAGACTTTGGACACATTAATATCCAAGTATTTTTCCATTTATCCAGCAGCAGGAAGGACTGCTCCCTAGGTTTTTTTTTCCTGCTGGAAATTCAGGTTTGGATTACTGGGGGTGTAGAACAAACAAAACATCTGAGACACTTTGCAGACAGACAAAACATCATCATAAATACAGGTGTCTCCTGGCCCCCGAGAGAAGGGAGCCTCAATCCTCTGGTAGAAGTGAAGGAATCTCTTTTTCCTTCTTGAGAGTCGACTTGAGCAGCACCCACGCACTGTTCCTTGTGTTGGAAACTTTAATAACTTCACTTGAAAATCCTGCCTTTTTGATGGCAGTGGAAATAACATGACTTTTAAACAAGTAGAGGAGACTGTCATTGAAGTCGAGCCAGCTACGTGGGAGTCAGATGATTAAGGTAGATGTGGTGTAGGAGGGGAGAAATACTATCATTTGGAAAAAAATACTGTATTTTGAACAGGTTTAATGTTCTCTTCCAGGAAAGTGGGGTTGTTATTATTAAGAGCATTACCAACATTAGATGCAGGGCTTGATTCTCTGTTGATGTGCCTTGGCTGTAATTGTTCCCATCCATGCAAATTGCCTAAAAACGAGTCTCAGCTCTCACTGAGCTGTGCAGCTGAAGTCTGGGGGAGCTGTGTGCTCACTTCTTCAGGTGTGGAAACAACGAGGCAGAGGGTGAGATGGGAGGGAGGGATCTGCTCCGTCCATCTGGGCCACGCCAGTGTGTGTGTCGCACCAGGGATCCATTTCTGATCCTGTCAGAAGGTGTTTCATTCCTGTTGGCCCAATCTGAGTTTTATCTCAAGGCTGTGTGATGCTGTTCCCTTTTTTGGGGGCAGACAGTGCTGCTCCAGCAAGGATAACTCAGCACATACCCACAGCAGGCTCTGGAGCAGCTGCAGGACAGAGGCAGCAAGGCTGGGTTGATGCTGAAATGTTCTGTTCTTGCTTGAAGCAGGTTCCACCTCTGAATCTGCAGCCCCTCTGCTCCTCTCTGTCCTGCCCACCCTGCTTTTTGGAGCCTCTCCTCTCTGTCCTTCCCCTCCTGCTTTTAGGAGCCTCTCCTCTCTGTCCTTCCCCTCCTGCTTTTAGGAGCCTCTCCTCTCTGTCCTGCCCACCCTGCTTTTAGGAGCACAGCACCTGTGCTGGGCTTGTCCCTGCTTTCTCTCTGTGGGATCAGCCCAAAGCCAAATGAGTCCAAAAGACTTGGATCTTTTGGGGGAGATTCCCCCCCCCCCCCCCCCCCCCAAAATCTTATTCCAGTGTGGAAGCAAAGTGCATTGTGCAAAATTTGGGTGCTCAAATTCAGAACTTGAAGTACTCCTCACATGGTATCTCTTTTTTCCTAATCACAGGGTCCTGCATTCCATTGTTCTAACGTGAGACAGAGGGGAGGAAGCAGAAAACCTGCACCAACCCCTAACAAATAGAATATCTGAGATAGATTTGGTGTGGTATCTTTTGGTCTGGATGCAAAATCTCAGGGTAGTGATTAAGCAAAATCCCTGGTGATGACGTGGTTGGACTTGACTCAAAGCAACAAACCTCTCTGCTGATTTAGTGAACTCAAGTGCTCTCACATGCCCTGAAAACCACTCCAACTCGGGATCTTGGCATCTTGAGACAAAAAAGTGCCCTCTGGGTAGCAGCAAGGCCTTCCAAAAGGTTGTATTTTACCAGCAAGATGGTTTTGTGCTGTAAAAAAACCCCTTCTCCACCAGCAAATTTCCTTTTCTCCTCCTTGACAGACCTGTACCACTTTCAATCTGGCAGGAAAAGAAGATAAACCCTAATCTGTGCTCAAAATGCTTCATAGAGAGCAGATGCTTCCTCTCTCAGCACAATTATTGGTCTCTGAGTCTGCAGTGGAGGAACTGATTGACCTTAACCATCACCCAAATGACAACCACAAGATGCTCTGTGTGAGCAAGTGAATTTTGATTTATATCAATCCCTCTGCTTTTCTCCAACTTTTCTCCCCACTAAAAGAGTTAGAGGACCCTGTTACTCATTTTGCCTGGCACTTGAGTGACCATGTGGATTTGAGTGCCCTCAGCCCAAGCACTTTCCTGGTGTTTATTGCAATCTTATGAACTCAGAGGTTTTCAGTGGCTCAAAACTCACTGAGAAAATTACATTTCTTCCTTGACAGATCCCAACTGTTCCCAGGGTCTCTTTAACACCAGGCCTTCAGGCTCACAATAATGAAAAAGCAAGATTTTACAGCCTGGAGAGCAGAAGGGAACTACCCCAGCACAAATAAGACTTTTTTACAAGATTTCCCAGCCTGAGCTGACTGTAATTACACGACATCTATGGAAAACACAGTTGCTGCCTAATGCCACCACCTGCTTGGAATATCCTCTTTACTTCAGCGTGGTTTCATCATTTCCTTGCAGTGTGATGCCACAGGGTCTCATGATAAAGCCTTTATAACACATTTTGTAAATGCTAGCATGGATTAATGGCACAACCTGCATTTTCTGGGCTCTCACAGCCCCAGTTGCACACTAAGTGTCATTTTTGTGCCACTACACCTGCTCCTCCTGCTATTTTCTTCTCCTTTTGTCTAAACAACCTACAGGTATGTTGTGTATTTTGTCCATTTAAGTAAGTTATGGCCATCCTCTACGAAATTGCTTTAAAGTGGATTTTTCCTTATCTTCTCCAGCCCTGCAATAAGTAGAATAGTGGAGATAAGGTTTCCTGTGCTGCACGGTGCTGTTTTCACCTGGAAGGTGTGTGGCTGAAGGGCACTGCTCTCCCTGTGGTATCCCTGTGCTGGCTTTTTTTGGGAGATGAGGCTGAAGGATGCTACTCCAGCTGTCTCAGTGCTGCCTGGAGTTCTGAGGATTCCATGGGGTCCCACAGGTGTGATTCCTCTTGTATCCCTGAGGGACACTGCATGTTTTTTGGTGTTCTCACATCTTCCCAGGTGCCTGGGGGAAACTGAGGGTGTGCTGAGGGAGGAGAGAGGGGCCTGGTTACCTGACATGGATGGTACCCATAAAATATCATGGAATCATGGAATGGTTTGGGTTAGAAGGGGCCTTAAAGCTCATCCAGCTCCACCCCCTGCCATGGCAGGGACACCTCCCACTGTCCCAGGCTGCTCCAAGCCCCAATGTCCAGCCTGGCCTTGGGCACTGCCAGGGATCCAGGGGCAGCCCCAGCTGCTCTGGGCACCCTGTGCCAGGGCCTGCCCACCCTGCCAGGGAACAATTCCTGCCCAAGATCCCATCCAACCCTGCTCTCTTCATCTTTTTTTTTCCAATGCTTCCACTTATTTCCTCAGTCACACAAATCCCCTTTACTCCCAGTGCAAATCAGACGAGAATTTTCACCCTTCTCTTGGCTGCTGCTGTTGCATCCCTAGGAATTTGCATCATTGTTTCATCCCCCAAAAGATGAACAGGCTCATTTTGTGCTCCCCTCATGTTGGTTTCCATGTCCCAGCAGATAAAGTTGGAAGTCAGAACTGGTTGAAGGGTGAGGATTCAGCACATCCTGCCCTGGCTGTGCTGCAGGCTCGGGTACAAGGTGCTGGATAGAAATTGCTCTGGTTATTTAAAGCTTTCTGTGCACTTGATTTTGGTCACTTTGTAGACATCAGTAATGCTTGACTGGTGTCCGTTCAGCATCAGAGGTCCTTTTCAGCATCAGAGGCTCTTCAGAAGACTACTTTGAAATATGAGGATTGTCTGTCTATTGGGTAGCAGACAGCCAATCCTCATATTTCAGCTAGCAAGAAGTGAAAGAGCTTAATCTGCACAAAAAATTTCCAGGGAACTCCTGGAAACGTTTCAATTTTTTCCCTTACCATGTTATTCTGTTCTGCTGAGTGTGATATTTACACAATATAATGAAAAGAGTTTTAGGAGAGACATGATCTCTGTCTTGGCTGCCAGACAGAGGATCAGCCCTGAGATCTGTGTTTCCAAGGGTCTCTGCTCCAGGTCTGTTATCTTTCCAAGGGAATCATTAGCACAGATTTGTAATGGACCCTCTGCACCTGCTGAAATTTTGGCTTTTGGTTCCTTTCTTTGTAACAGATTAAGCATGAAACCACAGATGACAGATGGGAAGTGTGGTGGGAGGGATGAACTCAGAACCCAAGGAAGGGAGACAGAGGAAGGAGAATTTCCATCGATTGAGCATTTTTGGCCACAGCAGTGTCTGTGCTGGCCATGGACAGTGAAACAGTCCAGGTCTGTTGGGTCTGTCCTTGTGGAATGGCTCCTTCCATCCAGCTGCAGAAGGGACAGTGGCTGCAGAGAACAGAAAACTCAGGGCTGCAGGACAGATTTCCTGAGGGAAGGACACCCTGCCTGGATCCACCCTTCCTCCCATGGCTGTGGACCTACCTCAGATGTGGTGAAGCCCAAACTTCCAGTGTGGGTACTTTATCTAGATTATAAACATTCAGCTGCTTCTAATCTTCCATTTGCCTTTTAATTAGAGCCTTAATTGCTTCTTCTCTGAGACCATTAAGGAGCTGACAGGCACTGCACAGCTCAATTCAGTCCTTTAGGGTCCTAATTCAGAGGCCACCAGAGACTCAGTCCTACTCCACAGGTTTGGGAGGGCTCTGGATCAGGCTCAAAATTATACATTAAACCTCAGATCCACGTTGATAAGGGGTGGTTTTGGACTGAATTGCTATCACTGATGGCTTTTGAATGCTTGGAGGGTATTTTATATCCCTTTGGAGGGTAAAGGAAGATGTAGCGAGGTTAAAATTAATGTTTTGTGTCTTAAACCTTGGATCTTGACTAATTTAGAAGGGGTTTAAACTCCTGGTTTAGTTGTGATCAAGCCCTGATGGGAGTGGCTCAAAGAGGAGATTTAGCCCCTGACTCACAGTAGGAGAGGAGCATTTTCCTTAAAATGCAAAGCAAAACCTCCTCCCCTTCACAGCTGTGGAGTTGTGGCTGCTGCCTTTGAAGAAGATTTTTGGCCAGACAAGAACCTTTGACTGCCTCAAAACCTTTGGCTTTGGACTCTTCTACACTTCTTCATGGCACCTGTCACAGCCCTATTGGCAGTTTGAGACTCATTGCTGCACTTAATAGCTGAAAAAGCAGCTAATTTGTTGTCTTCCCACTGGAGAAGGAGATTAATGGAAAAAGAATTGGAAAACGATGAAAATGGACTGGGGGGTTTTCCCACTCTGGAGATCTAAGTGTAATAAATTAATGCTTCTTATGCAAGGTTGCAAAGAAAAAAAAAAAGAAAAAGAAAAAAATAGAAGCTAATGGCTGGTTAAAAAAAGTGCCAGCACAATTTAATTGGAGTGGCTGAGTCATAAATCTTTTTTGTTCTGGTGGTGCCTGGCAGCTCTGCCACAGTCAGATGGATTTTTCTCCTTTAGGGGAAGCCCCCCTTTCTCTCTCTCGTTCACATTGGTCTGCACCAGTCAGAAATGTGGAATCAAAGGTGTCAGCCTTGATGTGCCTTAAAGGGGTTACCCCAAAAAAGTCTGGAATGTCTTGAGAGACACAAGTTGTTGTGATGATGATGCTAATAATGACAATTCGGCACCTGTTTGTAGCTGGGGTTCGTGCTGGCAGCTGGAATCACAGGGAGCCTGTCCCACAGAGAGAGGAGCAGCCAATCCATGCTGGACACTCATCTCAACTTCCCTCACTCTCCAGTGGAGCAGAAAGATGCAAAACCCCCCATAAACCACAATTTCTTCAATGGTCACAGAGGAGAACAATGAAAGCTCTGAGGCGAGCTATGAGTTTTGCAAAGCCATTCCATTCTTCACAGCTCTAAAATACAAGGAGGAGCTGGCTTGGTGTTTTATAATCACAGGTAAACTTAGGCTGGAGGGGATTTCTATCCACTTTTGTGGTATCAGGGCCATCCTGAAATCACCCTCTTCCAACTCTGTTTATTCTATCTTTGAATTCCCTGACAAATCCCTGGGGCTTTGGCTCCCCTTTCAGCCTTGGCCACTGCCATGGAGTGTCCTCAAGAAGAGATTTTGGCTGCTCTGACCTCATTTTGCTCCTGGTATGAGATAAGTCCTGACCAGACCTGCCAGGGGAAATTATTTGTCCAGTTCATCCCTTTGTAAATTCAAACTGCTGGGAGAAGCCTGGGAGGAGCCTACAAAATACCCCAGAGTGTGTTACCCTTCCCACTACTCATTTCTGAGAAGTTAATGGAATTCAGCCAAATATTCCCTCTGAATTCATTTTTCTAAATCAAATTTTGGCATTCCTCAGATATCTCAAACGTGTTCCACTGGAAATTTGGTTTTGGAGATCTTCCTTTTTGCTTTGTTTGGAATGTTTCTTTAAATCAAGTTTCTTTCTGGTCTAAGTTGTAAGAATGGGATATCTCCTATTCAACAATCCTGTATTTATGAAAATCCCATTTTCTTATACTAAAGGTTTATGCCATTCCACAGAAATCCCAACTAATGAAAATTGTCAAAATCAGGAAGAAAAGAAATCTTGGAGAGGATTGTGACTTTCTTTAAGTCATTCTTGGGAATGTTGGGAATGAAGGAAAGAGGGAGTATGTGAGCAAGAGCACAGCAGTGAGTCCAAACTTGTGCTTGATTTTCCTTGGAATGCAGTGATTGAGACCACTGAGGTCACTGCCCTTCTTTGTGATTTGTTTTTCCTTAAATCCCTCGAGGATTTTTTTCAGTGGCCTTGGGAATCCCAGGAATCGTGCCACGATGGGAGTTTTTAGTGCTGGCAGCTGCTTCCTAGGATAAAAAATATAAATGCAGGAATTTTCTGTCTTTTTTGATGTCCTTTATGTAGCTAGTGGTGTTTCTGCTGCCCATAGCCTCGTTCTTTCTGATCTATCAGCTGTTGAGTTTGAATTTCTGGTTTACTTCACAGCTTTTCTCATTCTTCAGCCTTTTAGGTCCCTTTTGGCTTTGCAGTTGCTGCTCTATTGAATTTTGTGAAAACTTTCTGCTGAAGGTGAACAATCTTTCTGCTCACATTCATTAGAAACTCTAAATATTTGTGTAAATATTTGCTGTTCCAGAGAGGCCTTATGGTTATCAGGGAGTGTATGCAGAGTGTTTTCCTTCATTACAATTCAGGGAGACAGGAGGAAACAATATTCTACAGCTGGAAGTAAATAAGCACCAAGGGGAGAAGCGAAAAGATCTTTTAGAAACATGGGAGGGAGCAGAGTTTTCCTAAAAATACTTCCCAGGGTTTTGAACTGCAGGCTGCACAGATAGACTTCATATCTGGAGATCAAGCCGAGTGAACAAGGTAATCGACATGAAAGAATCAGTTCATTCCAGCAGAATTCCAGGCCTGAGACCCTGCCCTGACTCAAACCCGTGCCTGGGATTTCACCACCGTTGTCTCCAGGCAGGTAACAACCTCGGATGACCAAAAGTGAAAGTCTAAAATGAGAAATACCAGCGAAATATTTCCTTTCCCAGGAAAATATTTCAGTGCTGACCCTTCTTTTACACCGGAGCAAGGGGTGAGCTCAAGTTGAAGCTGAGCACACTCACGTTCCTGGTGTCATCTCGGGAAGTGCTCTGGAATGGAAAAGGCACCTCAGGGGCCCCCAGCACGTCTCCGAGGGGCTCAGGAATCACATCTCCACTCAGAAAGCAGGTGGAACATGTTCAGTGAGCTAATCCTGCCTGGGGAATCCTCTGACCTGGATAAGGCTCAGGTGCCCTTTGCAGAGAATCCTCCCTTTGTTTTTGCCAGGTGGGGACAGTGTGGGCACAGGGACACGGGCACTGGTTCCTCCTGGCATTCCTTAGGGTCTGAGCTGGGTCTGGAGCCCCAGGGACTCAGCAGGAACACCTCTGCAGTGCCTTCTTTCTGGGCTAAAACTGCTGGGAAACTGTTGCTTGATGCTGTGCTGGAGTCTGGAACCACAGGATTTTAGGAAGACTCTGCTGGTCAATGCAGACAGTGCCAGCCCAGCTTCCCACTGTGCCTTTCTACTTGGAAAACAGGAGCAGGGCCAGTGTTAAAGCAAACTTTGGGATCCTGTCATTCCTCTGGCCGTGGAGATCATGAGCCCTGCAGGAATGTCGTGTGTAAGCTCAGGACTGATGAGCAAAGACAGGATTTTGGGGCACCTCACTCTGCTTGTCCCTGGTTTAGGAAGGAACAGTGTTCACAATGTAGGTCTGTGGGATTGTGGAAAGAACTGGAACCTGCCCTTTTTCCATGCCCAGAGAGATCTAGCAGGGATTGCAAAGGCAGGATGTGCAAAATGAAGCTCTTCTCGTGCAAGTCTGATATGTGGTCGGCACAGAATTATTTAATAATATCTGATCTGTTAGGTAATCCTTAAACCCATGGTTTTTTAGGGCTCTTACCTTTTAATATGAGTTACTGCTTGAATCTGAATATTATATTTGAACATTTAGGGGTGAGGGAGCAGCTGGAGTTGTGAAGAGCTGAGGAATTAATCGGTGAGGAAGGTGTGAGAGATGGACAAAAAGCCATTGCCAAACATTCATAACAGCTTTGCAAAGTACAGCAGTACCCAGAGAATAAAGCTGTTAAGCAAATGTGTACTCCCTTTTCCCTGAAAGTGAGATACAGCAAAATTTTAGTTGAGATACTCATAATCAGCATCTCTCTTTTATTTCCCATGAATGTTGCTCCCTGATTTCTTGCTATTCCTCATAGTTTTGACTATTGTGAAATTGTAATTGCCTCCTTTAAGCCTTACAGTCCTCTTCAGCAATGAAACTCATCTTTTCCACCTGTAGAGAAATCTTCCTGAAGGAAACATCCCAATGAGACAGGAATGCCTTTCCCTGCTGGCATTTAGAACTTCACTCCTGCTAATGCCCCTAATTTTCTGTGTTGGAGTAAATAACAATGAAACTGTTTGTTACAATCAGTAAAACTAAAATGGGATAGAAGTGAAAGGAATTGCTGGCAACTCCAGGGAACTGGGGATGTGTGAGAAGTTAAACCTTGTCCAAGTCTAGCACCCAGCACCAGGAGATGTTAAAACCCCTAAAATAGAAAGGAAAACTGCAGACTGGAGAGCCCTTGTGTTCTGATCATTCCTGAAAAGAAGAGGATCCAGTTTGGAGCATTAGCCACCTATTCCTGACCCTGCTTAAACTGCATTTCAGTCGATGTGCTTTGGTCACACCCTGGAGCACAATGAAATCCACTTTCACTCTTCGTCTTGCAGAAGCACTCAGGTGGGAGAAATGCTGGTGCTTTTCTTCCTTTCACCTGCATCCCCTTAAGAAGCAGTTGGAGAGGATAAGCATTTCTTCTCTGAAGAGCAGTAGAAAACTCAAGTGAGAAACTCTAACCCCAGCAATGTTTATTTGGAGAGCGAGCAAAGTCTGCTGAGAGGTTTTGAAGGATTGGAACTGCTTAAATTCATATCAGAGGGAGATATTTGCTAGGACTGGGCAAGGATAAGGGGTAAATATGGCAATTCATCCCAGAGAAATCCAACCCACGATAAATCAGTCAGTCAAAGGGGCTGTAGTGAAGAGGGGAACAGCTTTGTACAATGTTTGTCTGGTCAATAGCACTGTTTACTGAATAAATAACCATCCCTGTGAACATTTTATTGCTTTGCACACATATTTTCCACAGCTGGCAAGTGTGGTTGTTCCTGTATCTGTAAAGCCTTCTGCAGATGCTGCTCTCAAAGCTGCCCGTGTGTCAGAATTATAAATGCATCCCAGTCTGAGTTTATTTGTAAAATTATCCCTCTGAACCTGAAGTTCTCTGTCTGGCTTTGTTGCTTGTTTTTTTGAGAGCTACAAATGTGCAGATTATTTTCTTTCCTCGGTGCTGTTCAATGCTGAAATGTTTATTTTTAGGCAGAGGGAATTGCCAGAGTGTCACTGAGTGCACCCCACTGGCCAGATAAAACTTCACAAGGTTTGTTCACAATTTTCTTCTTTCTCACCCTTTTTTTCCTTTTTTTTTTTTTGCATCTCTCTTCCTCTCTCTCAGTTTCTTTCTCTCAGTTTCTCTTGCTATTGTACCACACCTGACTTTCCCACTTTGCATCCCAAATTTAAAAGGGTTTCCATTTCTTCTCATGGGTCTATTTCCTTATCAGAATTACACATTTGCAAGCCTTGCTTAATTTTTTAAAATACTTACTTTGCTTATGATGATAAGACTTCCCTTAAAAATAGCATTTTACCAGGTGAAAAAGGCTTAAAAATTTTAAGCCTATGGCTAGGATTCAATGATCATAAAACATTCCTAATAATTATTATCTAATAATTCTAGTAGGTTGTTTTAAATTTAAAACTCTGGGAAATGGGGGCTGCAAAATGTGGAAATACCAGAGGTGTCCTCCAAATGCGGTGAAGCTTGGTTGGATTTTTTCCCCCCATTCCTCAAAGCTCCTCAGTGGTTCCATGGCAGCCTAATGTGCTTTACACTATGATTGTGTTGTCCCAAAATTGGTGGTTTTGGACACTTGAGAGCTGTGCACCACCATCAGGAAAAGCACAGAGAAAAATCTTTGCAAAAGTTTTATCCTTTGAATCCAAAGGGATACTTTTGAATGCTGTTGTAAATAAATAAAGAGAATTGCATATTGAAAGGATCTGTAACAAATATTTTTAAAAACCAGCCTTATTTTGAGTGTTTGATGATGCTGGATGAAGGAATCAGATTGAGTTCATGTTTTTGGAAAGTGCCTTGCTGAAGATTCTGCCCTCAAAGTGATCTTCATGGTAGAAAGAATGGGAAAACCAAGGGGTAGGGATTCTCCCTGGGATAATATTTTGTTATGTGCCTTAGTAAAGACACATCCACTTCTTTTTGCACCTCAGGAAGTTATGGCAATGCTTCCATGGGGAATTAAGGGGTCCTTGATTTGAACTTTCTGCTGAATTTTAGTTCGGTTCATTATTTTAACATCATTTAATAAAATGCATTGCTCTTAATTTCCTGTCCTAACACACCATGCTGACTTCCCATGACAACCCATAAGAAAGTTGTGTTTCATTGGTAGATGTGATTTTGGAGCACTTAGGGTGGAAAGTATTATAAATGTATTTACCTGTTCAGTCAAATTTAAACAGAATGATATCAATAATCAGCAACAGTAATAGCAAATGTTTACCCTTATCACTTCCCATTTTATTTCTCATTGAAGGTATAGCTGAGTGGGGAAGCTCTGAAAATAGATAAAGGATTGTTTCCCCTGGTCAGACTCAGGAGTGGCTTTTCTGATGAGCTCACTTGGTTTGGATCCATCAGCAGTGACACTAAATGAGGACACTGCTATAGGTGACATCACAGTTTCCTGGCTTCAACTTTAATAATTTTGTATTCCATGACTTTGTTGGCAGGAATGAGGGGTTGGACTTTGCTGCTCTCACTCTGCATCAGGTGGAAGAAGGAAATGTGTAGATTTGACAGCGTAAATCGGCTTTCTGTGTTTGCCAGGATGCAACTTGTAAATATTTGTAAATTAAAAGAGTGAAAATTCCTCGTTTTGGCAGAAGTCTGGCCTGATTGTGCCTTCAACAAAAATCACTCGATGCATGTGGTCAAAGGACGGTACAAGCAGCTACCTCTGCACAAATATGTTCTAGAAATTGTGCTGGTAATTCTGACATTATCTGATGGCCTCTGCTCATATCTCACTCAGCAGGAGACTCTACCCAAACAGAGAAGTTTAAAATGGGAAATGGACCCATCCAGTGCAGGGGAAACTCTTTAATCCTGGATACCTTCTGTGGGTTTTCAAATCACTGCACTCAGTTCCTCTCGTAATATGGACTGGAAAGGTTACAGATAACGACAGATTTGATTTTTATCTTCAACTTTGCCAGCCCAAGCAGGCTGAGGGGTTTTGTGCTGCAGTGAAGCCTGGTGATGGCTGAGTGGGAGAGGTGGTCAGAGCCAGAGCAGCAAAGGACACCCCGGAGAGCCTGGGGGTGTGCAGGGGTGAAAATGAGGTGAGGGAAGGGGGGTCACAAATGGAGAGTGTTGAGACTTAAGATAACAAATCTACATTTGCTGCACTGCACAAATATTGTCTTTTGATCTTGTAGGTGGTTTTGTGAGACATTTTTTATTCTTCCACTACCTGCCAACCATTTTGCTGGGAAACACAGTGTTCAGCAAACCTGAAAATACTCCCCACCCTCTGGGATGTCAAGTTCCTTCAGCTGCAATTCTGAGACCTCAGGATGGTTTCAGGGAACAAACAGCAATTTCCTCATTGTCTCACCCAAAGGTGATGCAGATGTTTGAAATCTCGGTGCCTACTGCACAGATCAGGAGCTCTAAACACTTCATCTTGATTTCTCTTCAGTACCACCTACTTCCTGGAAAATTTGGAAGCCTTGCACTTACCACTTCAAATTCCCTGCCAAGTTCCTTTCAGTTTTTTCTTTTTTTCCCCCCTGCTCCATTTTTGTCTCACACGTTTATTATATGGTGACAAATGCAGTTTTCTTCTGACACCACATAATAGATGTGTGAAACACACACACATGTTCTAGTAAGAGACTGCTCTTTATTTCCTGGCTCCAGTTGCAAAACATGAGTCAGGGTTGGAAAGGTTGTGCCTCTGTCAGAGCTGTGGAATCCACGTGCTCAAACTTCCCTGGGTTTTGCTGCAGTCGTGGGGAAAAATGGCAAATCTCATTCTTATATTTCTATATTCAGTGTTTTCTCCTCCCCAAGCACATCAAATCTTCATTTCATAATCACCATTCCCTTGTGTTGATTGTATTTACTTATTTCAGGTATTGATGCTGTTATTAAGAGGGAAAAAACCACCTCCAGCTTCTAAAACACAGATAAAAGTACCCTCCTATAATTCTGGCTTTAATACAAAAAAGAAACATTATTTTAGTGGTGCATTTGCTGCAAATTTCAAGCACTATTTTCTCTGCACCAAGTGATTTCTGCTGTTCTGCTGCATAATTGCAGGTAACAACCACCCAGCATCTCCACAAGACTCCGGTGACACAACATTCCGTGTTTACACATCCCAGCTTTCAGTGTTCTGTGTGCTTCTGTGGGGGCCCCAGTGAAATACAAAATCAAAGATCTTTTGTGAGCTAAACTGGAACAAGCCCCATGTTACAAGTTAAAACAAAAACCAAGCAAAACAAGCATGCAAAAAAAAAGAGAGCGAGCCGAACACATCATGACTTCCTACTGGATCCAAAGAGGCTTGGAATGCCACAGGGCTGGCAGTTGTTCTGCAGATACCCAGGGGTGATTGGAAGCAGCAGGACCGTGGTGCTTCCACGTTAATCACAAACAGAGTTTTGCATTGATTTTTTTTTTTTTTTCTTTTTCCTAAGCAATTTTACCCCACAAGGTCCCTGTGGTTGAGCTGCTCCTGCAATAGAATGACAAATAACGGGGTGACATGCTGTGAAAAATTTAGAAAATGAGAGATACTATCCCATTTTCCAAACAGAGCAGAAACAACACTAATTCCGTTAGGCAAGATGGAACAGACAATTAAACCGGGCATGCTTTTAATTTTGAAGCTCACCAGAGAACGGACGCCTTTTTCAAATGTAACAACTGTGGAAGTGATTCCTTTAAAACGAAGCAAACCCACTGATTTTCCTTGCTAAAATCAAAGCATTTACCTTATACAAAGTATAAGAAATGTTACCTGTTGCCTCCACCATTCCTTCTAGGATTACAACAATTTCTAGCTCCTCTTTGGGCAACTGGGCTTTGGAAATCTCCCAGAAAGGACTCTGCTGGTTAATCTCATGGCTGATGATCAGTGGTGAAACCAAAAAGAGACGATCATCCCCTGTGTAATAACCTACGTTGATATCTGTCTGGTTGAGTGGTATAAATTCCCCCTCCTTTGTCTGTTTGGATTTGATCAACTTGGCTCGTATTGATGCCTCTACAATGTGTGAATTCCTAAGGTCTCCTACTCGGAACATCAGACACAGCTTTCCATCCCGCATGGAAATGACTGCGTTTGTAGAAAAAACCAAGGTTTCTGCCCTCTTCTTGGGTTGGGATATTTTCACAAACATGCAGCCAACCATGAAGGCGTTGACGATAGAACCTAGGACAGACTGCACTAAAAGCAGGATAATTCCCTCGGGACACTTGTCCGTGATGACCCGGTAACCGTACCCAATGGTGGTTTCGGTCTCGATTGAGAATAAAAAGGCTGAGACAAACCCATTGAGGTTGCTGACGCAGGGGGTCCACGTGCTGTCCCCTATGTGATCCATGTCCCCTCGCATGTAGGCAATGAGCCACCAGATCATGCCGAAGAAGAGCCAGGTCACCGTGTAAACCATGACAAAGATCAGCAGGTTGAACCTCCACTTGAGATCCACCAGGGTGGTGAAGATGTCAGTCAAGTACCGGTAAGTCTCTCTGACATTCCCGTGGTGGACGTTGCATTTCCCATCTTTCCGAACGTACCTCTGGATTTTTCTCTTGGCACATTCTTTGCTTATGTTTTTTGGCAGATCCTCTCTAGCTTGTTTGGGCAACTTTGGTTGATGGATAGTGACAGGGCTCTCGATGTCCTGCTCCATTGAGTCTTCTTCCAGGACGTTGGCTGCCATGGAAAACAAGGAAAAGTCGTTATTCCTCTTAGTATTTCTCTAAGTCAATATACAACCTTTTCCTGTGTTAATCGATAAAATTATCATCCCTGTTCTTTGCTAACACAAAAATCAAATGATTCCAGGCACCCTCATTTTATTGCTACACAGAAATAAAATGAAACCAAACTCTCGTTTCTTATCAGGTCATCCTATCTACATCCTACCTTATTTAAATTCTGCAAGATGGGTTTAAGCAGATATTCCTTCCCCCCCTCACCCCTATTAGAGTTCAATGAATGAAATTTTTTATGCACCAAAAAAGATCTTACGGAGATAAAAGATATAAATGAGGGAATGGATTGACTTGGGGGTGAGCAGAGAAAATGAGCTATTGTTGAGTTATTCTTTTCCATCAATTGCATTGCTGTGGGGAAAGTATTAAATAAGTAGAAGGAGGTTTTTTATAAAAAAAAAGCCAATAGTTTTTAGAAAGAACCAATCTTCCTCTTGTTGAAGGACAGTTGTAATATCCATCAAGAGCAATTCATGCACACTTCCACAGAAAATCAATGTCTTGCTGATAATGAGACAGGGAATTGTGTGTCCTTCTCCCAGCAACGCAAAACCTATGGTACTTCAGATTTCATTTGAATTCACTGTGCCTGTGGCCTTTAATTCAAGTGTACCTTGTCCTCTAATGATCTGGGCTTTTTTTTCTTAAGTTTCCCAGCCTTTGGAGATAAATAGCTTCATTATGGTTGTGTGCCAGAGAAAAAAAAAGAGTGTACTGAGGAGGAGAGTGGTTTAATCAAATGTCTTTAGCATGGAGGACATGGTGAGGTCTGGGGTAATTGTTGTTTTTAACCGAAATCCTTTTGTTTTCTGGGGCTTCTTCCTGCAGGAATATCAGCTCTTGAATTCCTAATTCTTTCCCTTCTGGCTAACTGCTGTCATTCTTCTGCCAGACTGTAAAGGGAAAAGTCTTTTGGTGGGTCTGTCCAGGTGCTTGACTCTGCATACAGAATCACAGATTGGTTTGGGTGGGAAGGGACCTGGAAAATCATCCAGTGCCACCCCTGCCATGGGCAGGGACACCTCCCACTGTGCCAGGCTGCTCCAAGCCCCAATGTCCAGCCTGGCCTTGGGCACTGCCAGGGATCCAGGGGCAGCCCCAGCTTCTCTGGGCACCCTGTGCTAGGGCTTCACCACCCTCCCAGGGATTTCTTCCCAATATCCCACCTAAAGAGCAGCACTGCTGTGATGTTGAACCAGTCCCTTACAGAGGGTTGCACAAGGGGCTGCTCTCGGTGGGTCAGTGTGGCTCTAGAAGCATTTTTCACTCTTAGAAATGTGTGCTGTGCAGCAGATCCTGTGTGGACTCTCACAGCACCTGTAGCTTTTTCAAGATGTGCAGGTTCATCCCTGTAGAGAAAGATCACAGACCCTTGTAGAGTTTTAGGGGCGATCGAAATACCCAGGGGGAAAAAAAGGGTTGTAGCCTGGTTGTTCCTCCTCCTGATCTGCTCCTCTTTCAAAGAAAGACTCAAAGCCCTACAGTAGCACAGAATCTGAGAGCAATGCCACGTTATAAGGCTGTGCACCCCATCCTGTGTCACCTTTTCAGTTTGCTGCTCTGTCTCAGGAGAGCGTTATCGGGGCTGATGGCAGTGGCAGCTCTGGGAGCTGTGTCACAAGGCCCTCAGTTCTGAAGGAACTCCCCCAGCCAGTGACACTGTGCCTGCTTGCATTATCCCTGATGCAGGGTAATGCATGACAAAACACAATCAAAAGGCATTGCAAGGCCCTTGTGAGGCAGACTGAAGCCAAAGCCAGAAAATTTGAAGTTAAGGCTTCCCACTTTATGCTCAACTCTCCGTTGTGCTTAAGGAAATTCCAGTCCACAGGAGTTATCATATCACTGCAGCAACAGAATCCTCAAATAATTATGAACAACCTATGAAGGCTCTGGCTTTTGAGGCTTTATGTTAAACTACTAATGCTGATATAATGGGGTTCATTATCTTTCAGGCATTATGAATAATTTGCTTTCCCCTCCCAGTCAGAGCCTGGCATGGACCCAGAGACCATGAGTGGAAGAGTCCTGTTGGTTTTGAGAATATTCCTTCCTCCTGGCCCTGCTGTTGAAGGGAACCACATCCCAAACCTCCCTGTCTGAGCATCTCTTACCAGAAATTATCCTGGGAGGGGACCCAGGTGCTGATTTTATTCCTGGCAGCAGGAGGAACGTGAAGGGACATCCAGGGCTGCCCTCCCACCACACGGCTCCTGCTTTGCATGCAGAGTTTATTTCCTGTGGAAGTACTTTGAGCAGCAAAGCACCTTTTATTCACACAGCAAAGTTTTACTGATGCTTTCCAAACGCTTTGTGTGGGTTTGTGCATCACAACCAGCCTGACCCGTCTCTCACAGCACGAGGGAAGGGCCACATTTTGTCAAGTGTCCATAGGTTCTATAGGAGCCAGGAGCTGCTGTCACAATAAGTGGGATCAGGATGTGACACTTCCAAACTGGAAGGGTTTTTCTTAACCTGGAGAGGTTGTAGTTGAGCTAATTCTCATCTGGCTTTGTAAGGGGGCAGCTTTGGACAACCAAACCCAGTGTTTAACCAAAGTCTCTCCCATTACAGCATTTATTTGACACTCTTACAGACATTTCCATCTTCCTGGGGGCATCTGGCTGTTTATAAACTCTCCAGGCTCTTCCCAGTGCTGTCATTTCTCAACTCTCAGTCTCTTAGAGGAAAAATTAAGGTCAAGTTTTTTGTCTTTTTCTCTTTTTTTTTGCAAGATGCCCTTTCCTTCTTTCCCTCACCCAATCCTGCTATGAATGAATTCCTTTGTGGAGAGGTTTCTAGATCAGAATCACAGTTTGTTACCCTCTCCTGGACTGAGTTCTCACTCCAGAGTGAACCTTGGGAGCAGCAATTCCTGAAATATCACACACAGATATATATCACACAGAAATACGAGGTTGGAAGAGACCTCCAAGACTTTTGAGTCCAACCCATGCCCTAACACCTCAACTAGACTATGGCACCAAGTGCCATGCCCAGTCTTTTTTTAAACACATCCAGAGATGGTGACTCTACCACCTCCCTGGGCAGACCATTGCAGTACTTTATCATTCTTTCTGTGAACAACTTTTTCCTAACATCCAACCTCTACCTTCCTTGACGCAGCTGAGACAGTGTCCTCTTGTTCTGTCAGTTGCTGCCTGGTGGAAGAGACCAACCCCCTCCTGTCTGCAGCCTCCTTTCAGGGAGTTGTAGAGAGTTATGAGGTCACCTCTGAGTCTCCTTTTCTCCAGGCTAAACAATCCCAGTTCCCTCAATTGTTCCTCACAGGGCTTGTGTTCCAAGCCCCTCACCAACCTTGTTGCCCTCCTCTGGACACACTCAAGCATCTCATCATCTTCCTGAACTGAGGGGCCCAGAACTGGACACAGCACTCGAGGGGTGGCCTCACCAGTGCCGAGTACAGGGGAAGAATGACCTCCCTGCTCCTGCTGGCCACACAGTTCCTAATGCAGGCCAGGATGCCATTGGTCTTCTTGGCCACCTGGGCACACTGCTGGCTCATGTTCAGTCGCTGTTGACCAGCACCCCCAGGTCCCTTTCTGCCCAGACACTGTCCAGCCACACCGTCCCCAGCTTGTAACGTTGTTGGGGATTTTTGTGGCCAAAATGCAGAACTTGGCACCTGGACTTATTAAACTTCATCCTGTTGGACTCTGCCCATCCATCCAATCGATCCAAGTCTCTCTGCAGAGCCCTCCTTCCTTCCAATAGATCGACACAAGCTCCCAGCTTAGTGTCATCTGCAAATTTACTAATGAAAGACTCAATAAGTGATCCAAAGATTATGCATCTGTGTGTTTCCATGGAAACGCTTGATGAATAAGTTTTAAACACATGGCAGGATCCCTGTTCACCACTGAGGCTGAGGCACAGCCACATACTGTCAGTGACTCTGCCACAAAATACTTTAACTAATTATATTTTTACTTGGTATCAACCCAATTAACTTCTGCTGTTTATTCCATCCAATTTTCCTATTGGTTACATAATGGCTGTCATGGATCCAGGAACAGGGGAGTGAGTAGCAGCAGCCTCACTTGAGAGCTATTTTTGCTCTCTCTGCTTTTCTTCCTGACAAAAATATATACATATTATTAATCTGCACTGAACAAGAGAAAAAAAGGTGTTTCTGAACTCTTCCTCCTCTCCCAGTAAACATTATGTTTGTTTGAACACAACAGCCAGGTAACGAGCCAATTTAAGGGATTCTGTTCAAAGGATCTGCTTTGGTTACTCTCTTAGGCAAAACCTACAAGACATAGGAGATTTCAGTGATTTGTTTAATTTCCCAGCAAATGACAAGGAGTTCTCCTAAATAAGTCCCTGAATAGTTCACTTGTGTCCTGGCTGTGGCCAATTTAGCAAATTAAGTGTGCCCAGGCCTATTATTTAGCGTGGAGGGTAAGGAGGGTGCAGCCCACACTTGGATTATTGAACTCCAATTGTTTTCCAGGCAGGTTAGTGTCGTACAATCTGCCAAACAGGAATAATCTGTGTCCTGAAATGGAGCCAGGAATTGTGTGTCCTCAGTTCTGCACTGGTCCAAACCATGCCAAGGGCTTTTCTAGAAATTTCACCCTGCAGGGGGTTGTGTGCCAGTGCTCAGAACATTTTATTTTCCAGTAAAATTGCAGCAAATGTTGTTGTCATGTTCTTGTCTACTCCAAAGCAGCACTGGAAAGGCACAATCCCGTTCTTCCATGCCCATATTTTTATTTAGAGCCTGTAGAACAACACGAAACCAGTGTCAACAACAAAAGAGCTGTGCAGGACATGCTCTCTCTCTTTGAGGCTGTGAATGTAACACATCAATATAACCCTTAAGCAATCATTTTTTCATCAAAAATGTGATTTTTGGCGTATTTTGGTAGATCTTGTTGTGCTGCTGTGCAAATGCAAAGCAAAAGGAGGAATGTAAAGGGCCTGCTTGTCCAATTTAAGTACTGGAAGCCTATTTTGGTTGTGTATGATCTGTAAAATAATGAGGAGTTTCAACGAAGAATATTGCAAATTATAACTGACCTTTCTGTAACAGAAGCTGACTCAGAAAGTTCTGTGGATGTTCCACTGTAATTTAGTGATTTTAACTCTCGTAACACAGTTGTGAACACTTTGTGTGCAGATTCATTGAAAATGCCCTGATTTCCAAAATCATTTACAATCTAAAAATCGCTCTCATGGGCTTTGCTGCATGTAGACAGATGTGTTGAGCAGACACTGCCATTCCTGTCTGCATTCCCCACTTCCTGCTGGGATGAGGGCCACTTTTAAGTGAAGCAGGTGTTTGCATCTCTAAGGTCCAAGTTTGACTTTTGGGAAGCCTTGAGTGTTTCACCTCTTGTTTGCTGTGCTCCCAAACCTCCCTGGCACTGCATCCAGCTGTGGAGTATTTGGCAGTACCTAGTGGCTGTTTGGGTTCCCTCTGTGGGGTTGTTGGGCTTTGCACAGCACAAGGAATTTCTTGTAGCCTTCAACACCCTAAATCCAGGTAATTCTGTTTCTCCTCTTGCTGGCAATGGAAGAAGTCAGAGAAGGGAAGCAGAGATTTTGGAATGCTTTGCCTCATCTGTGGCTGGTTTTTGTTTCAGAGCTCTGCAAAATCTCGTTTGTGATGAGCACAGAGGGGCACAGGAACACAGGAATTCTGGGAATAGAGGGGGATTTGTCTGTGGGATGAGCCCAGCCAGATAATCCACACTGCAAGGAGCCATCATCACTCCAGATATGAGGAGAAAGAGTCTTGTTTAGAGAAAAAAGTGGAGCCTTTTATGATCAGCTAGCAACTGTAAGCAATCATTATCACAGAACACAGATCCTTTTTCCTGAAAAAGAAAGGAATTAGGATCTGGTCCTGCACTGTTGAAATCAATGCAAGATTGTCTATTCACTCAGCTGGAAGCATTGCTAGGCCTCGCTTTGAGAGGTTGGAGTGCTCAATAAACACTGACTTGGCAAATCTCTTCAGGACCCAAATTACTTCTTTGCACCCATGGAATCATAAATCTAATTTCAGAGGGAGCATGCGTGTGACTGAGGTTTATTTCAGCAGCAGCTTTCACTAAAAAGGACATGAGATGAGATATATTTATGATTAGAAAAGAGACTGTAGAGATGATACTTTGTTTTTTCACATTACCTGCTTCATCACTGCCTTCCAATCCCACTTGATAAAAATAATGTTCTACTATTTTCATTTCTTTTAAGCCTGTACAGCTGCAAGAAATCAGTCTGAGTAACACTTTGTGTCTCTGCAGCACAAACATTTCCATTCACTTCTGATTCTTGGCCCTTTTATTGTGGAGGGTGGAAAATGAAGCTGGTAACTGAAATTGAAAAATACGACTCCATTTTTGGTAGTCATTTGACCTTGTAGTTTTTGTCTTGGATTCTAACCAACTTCATTGCAGAATTTACCACTGAAGGCTCCAGAATGCTGTTTTTACATCTGCTTTGCTAAATTTATCTTCATTTGAATCACGGGGAAGCCAAACAGCCCTGGCTTGGCAACATTTATGGGGCAATGTAAAAAGGCTGCACGTTGTGAACCTGCAAAGATGTGCAGACACAGTTCATTATAAACATCTTCAGCCTTTCATGAGGCTGTGGGTCCCAAACTGGATGATGAAACTTGTTTGCTACCTGAAGTCTGAGCTCTTGGAGTCAGTGTTTATTCAGAGCCATCTCTACTGCCTGGCACTGAACACAGATCTCTGGAATAAGGAGACATTTCCTGTCTGATTAGTCTTTTACCAGGTCTTTGGCTCCCAGAAAAGCTTAAGCTGGAGCTTCAGAGCAGGTATTTCTGTGTCCAGGGCCAGGTTGGACAGGGTTTGGAGCAACCTGGTCTAGGGGAAGGTTCCCTGCCCATGGAACTGGATGATCTTTAAGGCCCCTACCAACCCAAACCATTCTGTGATTCCATGATTCCGTAATGTCCTTGTCCTATCCACAACCTTAGAGCCCTGTTTCATCTGAGAAGGTGACAAAGCAGAGAAAAAGCCTTTTTTACACTTGAAAAACGCTCAATATTGTCAGTGCTGCTGCCAGCAAGGCAGCAAGGGCAGCAGCAGAGACAGCCCAGGTGTCCCAACCTGAACTGTGCCACCCAGCAACACCAGAGCTGGGCTCTTCTCTGGTATTTCCATGTGCCAAACGAGTGCCAGGTGCTGCCAGAGGGATAACAGGGATCACTGAGCATGGTGCTGACAGGCCTCAGCAGCTGCAAATCCTGGCCACACATTTGCCTCCTGGTGCCTCTAAGTCAGACGTGTTCCCTGACTTGCTGCAAGGTGTCCTTGTCTGATGTGACCCCTGAGACTTCTTTTTCCAGTTACTCAACCCCAGTTATTCCTGCCAGTTGCTATCACATGTCCAGATACCAAAATTTTTGTACTATTGCACTATTTCTTCAGAGGTTTACTAAGAACCAAGCTTTTCTTCTCTGTGGGGTGTACCAGGAAAAGGAGAAAGCATGAAAGACCTGTATTGACCTTATTGTTACCAGCTTTAAACTGTGTTTATATGCTTTAACTGCTAAAAATAATCAATCAATTAATTCAAAATCTGCTTAAATCAGTGAATATTCTGGGTTGCAAGGAACCTCTAAAGGTTTCAATGCGCTGCTCAACACAGAACCAACTTCCATGGAGTGGCCAGGGAGGTTTGGAGTGCCCATCCCTGGAGGTGTCCCAGGAAGGGCTGGAGGTGGCACTCAGTGCTCTGGGCTGGGGACAAGGTGGGCATTGGGCACAGCTTGGATTTCTTGGAGGCCTTTTCCAACCTCAGGGATTCTGATTCTCTGAAAATTGGGTTACTCTGCTCTGGGTCGAGGTTGGGAGTGTCCACAGCCTCTCTGGGCCCTGTCTCAGCACTTTCTCTCTCACATTGAGGACTTCTTTTTGCTTTGTTTGCATCCTGTTGGAATTCCCTTCCCTGCATCTTGTGTCCATCGCTCTTTGTTCTTCCCTCTGCACCTCTGAGAAAGGAGGACTTCATCTTCTCTTCAGCTTCTTTTTCAAATCTGAGCTCAGCCTTCCAGAGAAGTTGAGGGCTGGTTAAATGCTGATTCCTCCATGTATTCTCTTTACTGATTACATGGAAAATGAGTATTCCCAACTTTTGTGAGATGAGATTCTCCAGATTTTTTCCCCATTAAAATTTTCCCAGATGAAAACTCTGGGAACAAAAATGAGCTGATCAGCTGAGCTATTTTGTGTAGATAATTCTGACCCAAATATTTCATATGGATAAGCCTGACTCATTTAATTCTGCACTTGTGATATCTCTGATACCTGGGGTGTTCTCCTGGTTGTTTCTGGAAGCGTAAATAGGAGTTTGGCTGCCCTGTCCAGTGGTGATTGCACTGCTAATTTAGCAAACTGATTGTTTTGGCTTTGGCCCAATTAGTGCTCTGAGAAAATACCTGGGAAGGGTTTGGGAGACAGGATGTGCTCCCATTCAGCAGCATGGATGAGACTGAATCGGATTTGGCTTTTTTCACTCTTATCTGCCAACACCATTCCACCTTTGCTCCCTCAGACACCTCCACAGGCTCCCATCCCACCCCTGCTTAAAGCAACACAAACCCCTGGTCTGCAACACAGACCTCACCTTGTTCCAGAGAAATTGAAGAGGAAAAAGGTCACTATTAATAAACAAGTTATGCCCTAAACCCAAGAGAAAGTCCCCACAAGACTCAGGGCCAGGTGCTCTGCAGCAGGGCATCCTGTACTGCTTGGTCTCAAGGCTGCAGAACAATTCCTGGTTTTATTTAACATTGGAGATGGAGTCAGCTTGCTGGTGGGGCTGGTGCATGTTCCAGCATGGGAAAAGCTTGGAAATCAAGGCAGGCAGCTTGTCAAAGTCTGTCTGTCCAGTTAGCTCATGAGAGAGGAGAGAAATGCACTCTCTCAGAAGAGCTGTTGTCACCAATTTTCATGTTGGCAGGAAAAGGCAGCCCCTCTCTCCTTGCTGTTTCCTATCCCAACTCAGTTCCTGTCCTTTTTTCCCTCCCCTCCCTGAAGTCAGGGTGTTTTCACTTGAATCTTCATCCTTGGCATAGCCAAATTCAGTATTTTCCTGCATTGCTGAACAACCTTGAGGCAGCCTTGTGCCTGAATATTCATAGAGCTCCTTGGGCAGGTGCTGGAACCACCTTGACTGCTGCACAACACACTCTGACAGCTTCTTTGCTTTGATCAATGAACTCTCATAAATATAAGGCAGAGGAATGATGGAGAGGAATATTTTTGGTCAGAAGGAAGGACTTGATTCAAGCAAGATGCTGAAGCAGTCGAGTGAAACCCATAACTTATGCAATGGTCTAAGGCTGCAGACCAAGGCCAAGAGCTTCTAGCACTTTCCTACCAGGAGCAGAAGACTTCATATGATGGTAGAGAGCTTGGATCTGATCAATTTAAGGTGAGAGGATCCCAGATGACTTTAAAAGTGTTCACTTTTGCTCTGCAAAACATTGTTTGCACTGAATTACCTTTCCCTAGGTCAGGGTGGTCACTGGCTGGGGAAAGCTCCGGCATTGGCACCCTGGGTCGGGTGTGGGTTTGCTACAGTGCAAAGCAAATATTTACACACTCCTGACTGTACTTTGACACTGATTTTTCAGCTTCCTTGGGCAGCAAAATTTTGGGAGAACAGAGCAAATCCCACTGGTAAAGAGATGTGTTTGGGTTATGAAGAACTGTCAATTGCTCTGGGTTTTTTTCCCCCAAAATTATGAACTACAGGGGACAGAATGACTTTGAAGCACAGATATGTGATTCCTCCTGCCTTCCAATTCTTGAAAGAAAAATGAAAAAATGCCAGAAACTTCCCTCCTGAAATGATTTTCTTTTCCTCACTCAGTTTCCATCCAAACTTGCTGCCCCCAGGTCACAGATGTTGCCCAAGCATATTGGTTTTCTTGCTGCTATTACTGTTGCACAAAGCTAAAGAAGGGGTTGAAAAGACTGGAAAAATTGAAACAGGCAGAAATTATAATTATTTTTTTTAATCTGGTAATGGAGATTTCTTTCTTGACAACTTCCCTGCAGTCAAAGGAGGATTTTGATGGCTTTTGCTTCTATTTCAGGTGAGCTTCTATTTCCTGCTCCTCCTTTACAAAAATCATGCAGGATTTTAATTTTTATGCACTTGAGGAGAAAAACTACTGAAATGTTTCACATGGATGCCAGGGAAACAACATTTCTGTGGCTGCTGCTGTCCCTCTTGGTGGTGACTTGGTGGATGTGCACAGATTTCTGCTGGTTAAGTGTTGGCTCATTTGGCCTAAGATACAAACCCAAACTCTGCCATCCAAATGTTGCCTCAAATAATATCTCAGGGGCCAGGCAATTACCCCTCTTAAAATGAGTTTATCTCAACAGCTCTCATGTTCTTTCCATGCTGCTCCTTAACCATTTTTGCAGGTGATACTGGGATTTTGGCTGCTTTCTTTAAGCTAAATAATTAGGCCATCACTGCCTTCATCCCTTTTCCCTGCCAAAAAAAGTCACGGTGAAATACAAAGACCTTGTTTCTTGCTGATGATTTCCCCTTTTGTGCAGTTTATAGACTGAAGGGAAAAAAAAAAAACCCAAACTGAGAAATCAGGCTGGAAGTGGCATTTAGAAAAAAGAAATTTTTTAAAACCTCCTTAATTTCAGCTGAGTCAATGTTTTGTTTCAGGCTGTGGTGTTTTGATAACCTGGAACTGGTAAGTTCAGAATGGTACTTTAGCAATGTTTCCTAAGGAAATGAGCCTTATCCATCACCCTGTCTGGCCTCCTCTGAATCACTTTTGAAACTGTGGTTGGTATTTAGGCTTTTAGATCTCTTTCAGATCTTCAGTGAGATTTTGGAGCCCTCAGAAATACTAAATTCCTACCAAAGTCATGAAAACAGGCTGAGTTAACCACACCGTTGGACGCCAAGAAATCCATCTCTACAAGAGCGAGCTACAAGAAATGTTTCTTTTGTTTCCATAAATGCTGCTGCTCCCAAAGCTCCAGTCAAATATTTTTTCAACTCACTATTCCACTCCATGTCCCTGTGAAGTCTCTTCAAAAGGAGAAACCCCTGCTCCTGCTTTGTGTGCTTGGATTTTCCAGGCTGCATCTGCCTGATCCTCATTTTCCATACAGGGACTTCCACCTTCAACAACAGCTCAGTTTAGGTCAGACTTTGGGGGTTTGTCCACAAAACAATTGAAGTGCAAGAAAATAAAGCTGGCTCAACTCGTGCTTTTTATTTTTAAGTAAAAGGTTGAGTAAACATATGTTTGGTTTCAATCCAGATTTTTGCTTACTTTTGTTTAATCTGAATGAAAAACCTCATATTTTTTCTGCAATGAGCATCAGCTCCACAGGATTTTATACCCATTTTACACGTAAGAAGTTGTTCAAAGATGTATTCAGGCAGGGACTATGTCAGCCCCAACAAGAGTAGAAATAGAAGTTAAAACCACCACCAAAAAAAAAAAATCTTTCCATGCTAACAAATAGCAACATTTTGTCTTGAAATAAGCAATTCAGTGGTGTCTAAATTACCATTTACTGTGCTAGTTCACTTAAGCTACATAATAAAGTAAATAGGTCTATAAATTTATTTGAAAAAATCTCAAAGGAGTTGCTGTGAAATTGCTATAATTGCTCTAATTGCCATTATCTTTTTCTATACGGATATAAGCAGAGAAAAAAAAAGAATTAGAAGCAAGGAAACATTTTTTGTAAATTGAATTTGATTTGACCAACAGCATTTTCCAAAATATTTTATAAGGGAAAATACATTGAATTTCAGGCTTTCAAAAAGGTGCTATTTTGGGTGCAAAATGCTGAAGTTTTGGTACTTTTAACAACAGTTTCATAATTCAGATTTGCACTTCTTTTTCACAGTAATATTTTACCCAACTTTAGGAAACAAAGTTGTTCAGAAGGACTAAATAAACTCAGAATGGAGGGATTATATGAAAAACTCTGTAATCCCTATTTTGGGTGAAGTAGGGATTTTCTGCTTGTTTTTCTTACTTTGCTAAAAAGTATAAAAGACTTTTTGATTGCCCTTGATTTTTCCTGTAGGTTTTTCTAATCTGGCTAAAAATAATCCATCATTCCCCAGGATTTTTCCATGCACGAGTCACCAGTTTCCTCTCTAAAAATAAGGTCCTTTGAGGGCTAACTGAAATCTTTTGGAAAAAGTAGAAAGACTTGGCAGTGCTGGACTCTCCCGTTATCCCAGATTGCAACATCCAATTTCTTGCATATATCTGAGGGAGTCTTGATGGCCTTTGATTCTGGGTGGCTGAATGGAGAGTTTAACATAAAAATGAAGTGATATTGTGGAATTATGTTTTATTTCTGTGGATGGATCTCACCAGAACAGGCTGCACTGGTGTTATTTTTTTTAAAGAACTGAGATTTTTGATGGTACATTCAGCCTGTAAAGCCCGTCCACCCTTACTGGAGCTGGCAAAGCTCAGCAGCAGCACAAATAATTCAAAGCTTTCGTAGCCTTCAGATCTTGAGAGAAAAAGGGGAGTTTCTGCTCTTTCCATCTCTCCTGAGATGTGTAGGGAAAGTGAAATGAGGGAGCTGCCTTTCAGGGATGTGGCCACGGACAGCAGAAATACAGATTGGTCTTGTTAGAGCTGCTACGTGAGACAAGGAATTAGCGCTGCACTAAAATGTGAATTTCGTGTCTTTCTTAGACAGGTACAGACTCACTTAAAGAAGTAGTTGGTAAAGGAGCTGACCTTTCAATGAGAAAACAGTAAACAAAAGTATTGAGCCCACGGAGGGCAGCTTTTGATAAATGAATCGACTGGTAATGAGAACACGCTTCTTGTGCATCCAAACCCAAAATTAAATGGAGAACTGAGGTGGTAAAAATAGACATTGGCTGCTTCAGAGCAGCTTTCAGTGCATGAAATAAGGTTTGAACATTTGCAAACAAATTAGCCTGTGTGTTGGGAAGGTTTCTGGTTTTCTTCTTTTTAAAGATTACTCACTAGACCATTTTTTGATAACCCAAAGGCCCATCCATGAGGTGGAGGCCAGTGGCACAAGGGAAATGCTTTGCGAGGCATGATCACAGAATCCCAGAATCTCTGAGGCTGGAAAAGACTTCCAAGGACATCAAGTCCCAGCTGTGCCCAATGCCCACCTTGTCCCCAGCCCAGAGCACTGAGTGCCATGTCCAGGCCTTCCCTGGACACCTCCAGGGATGGGCACTCCAAACCTCCCTGGGCAGCCCCTGCCAAGGCCTGACCTCCCTTTCGAGGAAGAAATTCCTCCTGATGTTCCACCTGAAGGGACTGATGGGGTTTTCTGCCCTCTCTGGTGCCCAAGCACCATGAGAGCCCACCTGACTGGTGTGAAGGTGGGACTGGCAGCTTTGTAGACACTCAGACTTTCTCAATATGGACAAGTTGCAAGTGAGTTCTTCTAGATGAGACCATGTTCCATGGCAGAAGGGCACCTGGTGTGATTTTTAGTGACATGGCAAAAGCTTTAAAGGGCCTTCCCTGGAGGTCTAGTTGTGCTATCCTGGTGTGCATTGAAGCATCAGAGGCCATGGATGTGTGGGAAAGAAATGAGGATGTTGGAATGTCCAAGATGTAGGGGAATGGTGGGCTGAGTGAAATATTTGGGATTGGCATGTGTGTGTTTTAGCAGGGAGAAAGAGAAAGTGAAGAGAAGCAGTTGGTGAGGAAGGACGAAGGAGGAAGGAAAAAGGAAGAAGGAAGAAGGAAGAAGGAAGAAGGAAGAAGGAGGAAGGAGGAAGGAAAAAGGAAGAAGGAGGAAAGAGAAAGGAGGAAGGAGGAAGGAGGAAGGAGGAAGGAGGAAGGAGGAAGGAAGAAGGAGGAAGGAAGAAGGAAGAAGGAAGAAGGAAGAAGGAGGAAGGAAAAAGGAAGAAGGAAGAAGGAAGAAGGAGGAAGGAGGAAGGAAAAAGGAAGAAGGAAGGAGGAAGGAAAAATGAAGGAGGAAGGAGGAAGGAAGAAGGAAAAAGGAGGAAGGAGGAAGGAAGGAGGCACTACAGCAACAGAGAGAAGGGACTGTATTTGTACTTGAGGGGTGACAGGAAAGAATTTGCAGGATCCAGCCTTGTGTGAGTTTGTTCATAGGGTGAGATAGATTTTGTGGTGTTACCCAGAGTATTTGTGTTTAATTCCTTTTAAATCTGGTGGCAAAACTTTGAGCTGTAACTTCCTTCTCTTTGTCCAGGATGAAGTTTTCCAGGCCAGGTTGGATGGAGCTTGGAGCAACCCAGTCTAGTGGAACAGGCCATCAAACAGATGCTAAGGAAAGCCTGGAATATTCAGCCTAAAGAGGGTGAAGGCCAAAAGGGTTGACATGGGTGGAGAATGGAAAACCCCATGGATCTCACACAACGAATTAGGTTTTAAAACAGCTGAATTTTTTTGGTTTTAAAATAAATAAGTTTTCCTTTAACAGCAGGTCGTGGCTTCCAAAGCTTGTTGCCCCTGGGAGCATGTGGATTTGGACAATATCAGGGAATCTAGAAGTTTGGCAAACCCACTGAATCCCAGAATGGCCTGGGTTGGAAGGGACCTTAAATATCATCCAGTGCCACCCCTGCCATGGGCAGGGACACCTCCCACTGTCCCAGGCTGCTCCAAGCCCCAATGTCCAGCCTGGCCTTGGGCACTGCCAGGGATCCAGGGGCAGCCCCAGCTGCTCTGGGCACCCTGTGCCAGGGCCTGCCCACCCTCCCAGGGAACAATTTAATCCTAATATCCAATCTAACCCTGACCTCATTTGGCTTAAAGCATAGAAAAGGTCTTTGAAGAGACAGGGTTAGACCCTCCAAGGGCTCTAATGCCAAGTTACACAGGAATAAGTGGGAAATAGACCCCCAGGCTCATGTGCTCCCCTGTCAGGGCATGGGAGAGCACTTTTTACATTTTTTTATATTTTTCCAGCTGTCCAATACACACATTTCTCTTTTTGAAGCCATGGACACATTCTCTGAGGCTCACAGGGGGTCCATAAGGAGTGGACAGAAGCTAAGAAAGATATTTTGCCTCTCTTCTGAGAGAATGTTGTTCATGTAAATACTGTGATCAGTTGGCATCAGAGATGATTTGGCCCTAATTCTGTGCTAAAAAAACAATTTCTGAGTTCAAATATAGAGTCTTACATTTATTTTTTTCCTAGCCTTGCTAGTTTCCAAGGAGATCTAACCATGTAGATGTCTGCAAAGGTGGTAATTAGCCAGCAACGAACAAGATGGACACAAAGAACTTATTGGCAAAAATCAAAATTTCCCAGCAGTTCTATCAGAGCATTCTGATCAGTTCTTTTCAGACATCCTAATTTGCCTCACACCATGGTTTTGTAAACAACTGGCTTTCAAATCAGTGCTTGAGCAGAAAAATGGAAAATGTCCTCAGATGGATGCAGATGGGATTTTTTTTTCATGATCTCTGGCTATTAAAAATAAGATCCAACAAATTCTACTGCCTATAAATAATAACTGTTGGGGTTTATAGCCCAGGGCTCAGAAAAAATGACAAAGGGAGGAGCAAAGTCCGTGTATAAAACATGTTCCCCTTTTTATGCAAGACAGACTTGGAGTGAGAAATCTTTGTTTCACCTTTGGAGTAAAGCAAAGAGAGGAATTGAACTTGGGCTGTCTTTTTTACTTGACAGGAGTGAGGAAGGGTGAAGGAGAGGTAGGAACAGTCTTTACTCTCACTGACTCTCTTGGGAATATCACCTGAATTTCTTTATTAATCTAACCCGCCAATATAACACTATTTCACTATATAATACCTATATTTTCCTCCTTAGAAAAGGTGCTGTTTAGTTGAAAAATATTTACCTAGTTTGATGAAAATATACAGATTTTAAGCTAGAATATTATGTTCAGCAAATAAACCATTTTCTGTTAAATTTCCTCATAGTGTCTGTCACAGTGTAACTTTCAGGCACACCTGGAGTCATGTTAAAGGAGAAGCTTTAGAAAATAAGTCCTTTGCAATATCAATAGTGGAAGGGTCAGTGTGGCTGAGAGTTACCTGGACACAGCCTGTGTGGAGAAAAGTGGGAAACCTTCCAGTTTATAGCAGGATTGTCCCTTTGGGAAGTTGGAGTGAGGCGGTGTTGCTCTCTTCTGCCGTGTCCCAAGGGAAAGGATGAGAGGAAATGGCCTCAAATGGCACCAGGGGAGGCTCAGGTTGGAGATTATAAAAAACAATTTCCCTGCCAGAGTGGTGAGGCCTTGGGATGAGCTGCCCAGGGAGTGCTGGAGTCACTGTCTCTGGGAGTGCTCAGGAGGAGTCTGGATGTGGCCCTTGGGGACAGGCTTTGGGGTGCTGCTGGTGCTGCTGGGGTGGCACTGGGTGATCCTGAAGGGCTCTTGATGATTCTGTGATTCTGTGATCATTATTATGATTTTCAAAGGGCCTGGATGAAGTTTTCGACCTTGTTTCTGACTTTCACACCTCCATGTATCCCAAAATGGATCTCCTTTGCGTTAACAAATGGATATTTATTTCCATCCACACAGAATATGTGGGAGTCATGTGTGAAATGAATAGTGAGGACCTGAGGTGTGTGGAACACAAAACAAGGAATGTGCATTCAGGAGGAGTGGGGGAGATGCACAGAAACCTCTCTTTTTCTTTTTTTTTTCTGTATACAAACACAATTTTTTTCCATTGGATACTGAGCTCTGAAATGGTGACTAAACTCTTTATTTTGGGGCTGTTACTCCTCCTCCAGCTTGTGAGACTGGTATTTTGTACTGTACATGGAGCTGCATCAGGGACATTTTTATCTGATGCTTCCTCGAGCCGGCAACAGGGAGCAGCAGCAGAACAAACATTTCCCTCTGGCTGCTGGACACAGCCCCGGATCTACTGTTTCCCTCTGGAGCCCAAGAAGGCAGTGAGTTTGTAAATCAGGATTTGTGTTGGAAGCTCAAATGATCAGCAGCACCAAAGTGAAGTGGAGAAAGCATTATTTTATATAATCACAGCCTCCATCAGTGGAGGGGGTTGGAGGGAGAGAGTAGGATTTATCTGCTCACATTCATAGCACTGGGAAGGTGGCCTGGATAGAGAGGTTTTTCCCTCTCTTTACACTTCTGCTAGTGTTGGAATAAAAAAGATAACGGCCTAAGAACTTTCTGTGGATTGTTATGTAATAAGATATTGGGCTCCTCACATTTCTCATTCTTGTACATGTACAAGGACTCTCAAGAGAGCTTCAGCAGACGGTCCCCAACAAGATTCTCTGAGTTTTGATAAATTTGGGATCAAGAACAAAGAGAATTCCTGCTGCACGGGCATCTAGGCCTTCCAGGGTCTCAGAGATCGCCTCTAAAAGAGAGAGTCACTTATGGACCTTCAGAGTTGCAGGATGGGTCAGGCTGGAAGGGACCACAGAGGGTCACTGGTGCCACCTCCCTGCTCCAGCAGGGCCATCCCAGAGCACAGGGCACAGGGCTGTGTCCAGATGGCTCTGGAATATCCCCAGGGAGGAGACCCCAGAGCCTCTGTGGCCAATCTGCTCAGGGCTGGCCCTGCCCAGGGCAGCAGTTCTGCCTCCTGTGCAGGGCAATTGCCGGGCTCAGGCCCTGCCCGTGGCTCTGGTGCCGCTGCCGGGCCCCGGAGCAGAGCCCGGGCCCTGCCCTGAGCCCTCCCTGCAGCCAGGGACAGCCAGGGCTGAGGGCCCCTCTCAGCTGGGGCTCCTCTCGAGGCTGAGCAGCCCCGGCTCCCTCAGCCTGTGCTGGGCACGGAGCTGCTCCAGGCCCTTCCTCAGCTGCGCAGCCTCCGCCGGCCCCGCTCCAGGAGCTCCCTGGCCCTGCTGGGCTGAGGAGCCAGAGCTGGGCACGGCACCCCAGAGGTGCCTCCAGGGCTGGGCACAGGGGCAGGATAACCCTGACCTGCTGGGAATGCTCTTCCCAGTGCACCCCAGGACACCACAGATAAAGGAAATGTGTGACAACCCACGATGGGTGTTATTTGTGTGGGTATCAAAGAAGCGGCAACCGTGTTTGTTAGTTAATCTTAAATTTGGGTTTGATCCACACAAGGAGCTGATGGCCTGACCTGCCACACATCTGCCCCCAGGGCGCGGCACCTTCCCTCTGTAACGTGTTTATTATCTCTGTCTTCTTACACAGAGCAACATCTCCAAGCCATGAAGAACGGCTGATGGGATAAATGTCCACCAGTTACAACTGATTTCAGCGCTGACCCGAGCAGGCAATCTGACCTCAGTGCCATTCACACGGAAATGGAGTACAAGCTCCTATTGCAGGATGGGATTGCTAAATGAGAAACCTCTTGTTTTTCGTCTGTGATCACTTTAACAAATTGCCTGACTCGCTGGCTTTCGCCTTCTTTCTCCTGCAGTTACCTTGATTATTTGCTTTTACGTTCAGCATTAGTATGACTTGTGTCTGGTAAAGCTTCCCTGTGGAATCAATGAATGAATCAATCAAATCCTCACTCACCCTGCTCATCCTCTCAGTCCAGTTTGAGTGTGCTGGTGTTATTTGGTCCAGACAAAATTAAAAACAGGAGCTAAAACCTGCAGCTGGGTGCACTGGTGTGTTTGTAGGAGGCAGAAATATATTATCTCCACATTGGTAGGGGAAAAACAGTGTTCAGTGCTGTTCACAAAGTTCTCCCTCTCTATGGCAGGCTGAACACATTTAATCTTCTGTGGTGTTATCCCAGGAACATTAATGCAAATAAAGCTGGCCTGGAATTTAGTCTAAGGGAAGTAATGGCTTAGTCAGGAGTGGCAGAGTGACATTTCAGGGCCATACTATGCCGTGCATCAGATCCAGCAATTTTAAAAGACCTTTTTGACCTTTTGATTAAAAAGACTCCCAGCATTTGTTCTTCCACACCTCCTCATAAAGCTGTCACTGTTTTCAGTCCTTCTGTTGTGTTCTCTTCCTGCTTAAAATAAAATGAAACTGTTGGCCTCTGGTCAAGTGACTTGGAGCTGGAAAACCAGCGTGTATCCATAGGAGTGCCCACCTACACTGTTTTCCTATGGAAAGCCAGGACCAGTGGACAAACAGGGGACTAGAATTCTGTCCATGGCATCTCTGGGCCCAATATTGGCTTCATAGCCAGTTTTACTTGGTCAGGTGCTCAACCTGTCAGGTCCAAAAGCACAGGATGAGCTTGTCCTGGAGACTTTGGATTCTTGGCAACCTGTGTAGTATCATAGAATGTTCTGAACTGGAAGGGACCCACAAGGACCATCCAGTCCTGCCCCTGTCCCTGCCCAGACCCCCCACCAATCCCAGCCTGGGCATCCCTGGCAGCGCTGTCCAAACGCTCCTGGAGCTCTGGCAGCCTCGGGGCCGTGCCCATTCCCTGGGGAGCCTGGGCAGTGCCCAGCAGCCTCTGGGGGAAGAACCTTTCCCTGATATCCAACCTAACCCTGCCCTGGCCCAGCTCCAGCTGCTCCCTGTGTGCTGTCCCTGGTCACTGGAGGTGAGGCTTTTGTCCAAGTGGCCATTGCTGAAGTGGCCTGGTGCTTTCACAGAGGGCTCAGAGAGGATCAGAGGAAAAAAAAAAAAAAAGCTGTCTCTGTAATGTAGTAAAATCCAGGCCAAATTATTTAATAGAATCCCAGAAACTCTGAGGCTGGAAAAGCCCTCCCAGCCCATTGAGTCCAAGCTGTGCCCAATCCCCACCTTGTCCCCAGCACTGAGTGCCACATCCAGCCCTTCCTTGGACACCTCCAGGGATGGGGACTCCAAACCTCCCTGGGCAGCCCCTGCCAATTTCCTACGGCTCAGGCTGTGCCAAGCTCCCTGCTGGGGAGGTATCGGGGTGCTGGTGAGAATTGCTGGGCTCTCTGTGCCTCCTAATTCCAAGCAGTGTCTGCACAGGGCAGAGAGAGCTGCCAAAGAGGAGGTGTGGGAAGCTGCTGCACCAGCTGCTTCCATACAGGGGGGTCCCATGGTGGGGGCACTCAGGGGGAGACAATTTTCCACTGAGGGAGCTGGGAAAGGGGCTCAGCCTGGAGCAGAGGAGGCTCAGGGGGGACCTTGTGGCTCTGCACAAGTCCCTGACAGGAGGGGCAGTGAGGGGGGGGGGGGGGTTCAGTGAAAGGATGAGAGGAAATGGCCTTAAATTGCTCCAGGGGAGGGGCAGATTGGAGATTAGAAAAAGCATTTTCAGTGAAGGAGCAGTCAGGCCTTGGGATGAGCTGCCCAGGGAGTGCTGGAGTCACTGTCTCTGGGAGTGCTCAGGAGGAGTCTGGATGTGGCCCTTGGAGACAGGGTTTGGGGTGATGCTGGTGCTGCTGGGGTGAGGGTGGGACTGGATGATTTTGCCTCTCTCCAAAGACTGAGCAGAAACATCCAATTAGTTCCATGGTGGAAAACCAAAGGGAAATATGACTGAGGAAAGATAACCTTCTTTTGGTGTAAATACTCTGATATTCTAAGGAGATCACAAATCTACAACATGTAGAAATTAAAAATCCTATTCCTACTATGGAGACAAGTAAAAAGATCCCACTTCTGGCTCTCCTAAATCCATCACTGTGCCCTGAACCCCAAGGTTTTTCCTATTGCAGTGGTATTCCTCAGGAACTGTTTCAGTTGCTTTTGCTCCTGTTTAAAAGTTTCTTTCAGAATGGAACCCTTGGGGTACATCTTCCAGATTGGGATCTGTAACATCCTGACCAATTTTTAAAAACTGCATAAATGCAACATATTCCCTCATTTTTTAATGGCCATGCTGATATTTAGCTTTTAATAAATCCACTTCCTGCTAGCTGCAAATTCCAAAGAAACTTCTCCTATGGAAAAGGACATTAGGAGGATTGCAAGCATTTAATTTTTCTCCTGACCCTTGCAAACACCAGTATGAAAGGAGTGTGATGATCACTCTGTTGACAAGGGGTATAATTAGCATTTGCTTACACTTCATAGTTCCTGCTCTGGGTGAAGTGGTGGATGGATGACAATCCTTTGGAATGAAAAAGAGAGGCTTTGGAAGAGGAGAGAACCTGTTATTGTAAATGAGGGAATTTAAAGAGGGCAAAAGCATAAGTAGAGTTTAATAGATGTGGGAAATAATAACAGTTCCAGTTGCAGTGGAATAAAGCAGCAAAGAAGATTTAGGCTGTGTGTCAGGATTTGGTTTTTATTTCTTTTCTCTAGGCTTTTCATCCTCAGTAACTTCTCTGTCTAAACTAAAACAGGAATACAGTGATGTCCTGGTTGCTCTGGGATGTCTCTGAATGTAAAATCCAATTTTGATGTTCTTTTTTCTTGGCTTTGTTTTTAGAGCTCCTTCTAAATTTTAGGGCTTCATAGCACAGGGTTTGTTACAAAAATGGTGGAAATCAATACCATTGTAATATCTTGTTTTCTCAGGTTGAAGTTAAACCTTCAGCACCAAGAAAGACAATCTGAAGGTTTTGTGCAGGAAGTTTTCAGGAAGAACATTTTGGTTCCATCTCTGTGTTTTCCACTCTGCCCTTCCACGAATCTCTTTTCTATCAGATCTCTTGGGCTCTTTCCCCATTTGTGGAGCTGGTAAGTGGAAAATGAAGGTGCAGCTGAGCAGCAGATGATCTGTCCTGTGAGGTGGTTTTTGTTCAGCAAGGAATTAAAGTTCATCCCAAATAGTTTACTTAATAATTACTTCTTTTTGCCACCTTAAATAGAATTTTTTAAATATTGCTTTGATTACACTGTTCTGTCTTGTAATAGCAGATTTAGCTTTTATGCTGTGTAGTAAATAAAACTGATGGAGTTCCCTTTGTCTAATCATTTGCCATAGCAAACAATTAATTTTTATATAAATACACCCGATATGCTGTCATTAAAACCTGAGGGACAAAGCTGTAAAACTCAAAACAATGGGAAAGTTTGGAGAATGTTTTGGGAATACTCTCCCACATCCAGTCCAGCTCACTCAGCCCAGCTTTCCTGACAGGGATGTTCAAATCTTTTGCCTCTTGGTGAAGCCTGTCCTGACAAATATCTGCTGGGTCCTTTTATTTAAAGAATTATTTCTTTTACCTTTAACAATCTTCAGCCTCAGGATGCTGTTTAGGAAAAACCCCAATCCTACTAAAATGCTACCAGAAGCTGCTGCTCTCAGGCTATTAAAAGGCACAACAAACCAGCCATTAACTGGTGGGAACCAGTGATTAAGAAAACCTTGCACAACTCAGTGTTGGGTGGATTATTCAGTGCTCAGTCATCCTTTGTGCTTCCTAATCTTGGGAAGATATAAAAAGGTATAAGCTTAATTCAAATATTGCCTTTTGGCTGCAGAACTTTATCAAAGCATCTCAACTTTTGTTTTCCTAGCACATAAAAATCTGAAAACTTAGAGGGACACAAATTAGAAAGACCAAGGAAATGAAGTTGATTTTCTCTGTTAATACTGATTTCTAAAAATATTTTCTTTCTGTTAATGGTTTAGTTGAGTCTGTTCTAAATACTGGACAAACACCAATGTAATTTTTCACTTTGGTAAAGTTTAAAAGAAAAAAACCTCATTGCATTTAGGGTTTTGAACCTGAAATTGGCTCTACAGTCATGACAGAGAAGAAATGCTGCTTTTGTTTTGAGATTCTCACATAATGGGTGCTTCTAGAAAGTGAAAAACCCTGATAGTGTTCAAAGACCTGTGGGCAGGACAGTGAAAATTCCTTTTCAGGAGTATTTTGCCTGCTTGCTCTTCCTGCTCAGGCTCCCAGTCTGGGCTGAGTCATAGAAATCTGAATATATTCGTGCGTGCTGTCCCCATCTAGACCTTAATTTTCATTTGTTCTGTAACCTGTCTTAGGTGGGTGATTACAAAAATGAGTAGGAAAGCTTTGTAAGGTTTTGTCTCTAAGCATGGCTGGCTTGCAGCTGAAACAGGAGGTGTTTAATGGGCATCCAGCACCACCAAAATGTATCCTTACATTTGAGTGTGGGCTCATTATAAAAACACGGTAACAGCACTTGGAAATTGCTAATCTAGAAGTGCTTTGAATCACACATTTTTTTGGTTTTTTTTCTCCCCAGTTGCCTAAAAACCCGAGAAGACTTCTTTGTGGTGTGTTTTATCCTGCACTGGAGCTTGGCAGGCAGGTGCAACTCACTCAGTGCTGAGATCAAGATACACTTTTAAATTAAGCTGATTGCTTTAAAGCCATAAATTACCAGGCTCAACAAAGCTGGCAACCACAGATTCCATGGAAACTAGAAGTACCTTAATCAATACAGATCTAAAATCAAAATCTCAGGATCCCTGAGGCTGGAAAAGCCCTCCCAACCCATCAAGGCCCAGCTGTTCCCAATGCCCACCTTGTCCCCAGCCCAGAGCACTGAGTGCCACCTCCAGGAACTCCTTGGACTCCAGGGATGGGCACTCCAAACCTCCCTGGGCAGCTCTTTCCAAGGCCTGACCACCCTTTCCATGGGGAAATTCCTCCTGAAAGCATATTTCTTCTTTGCAATCCTCCTTTGCAAGTAATTTCCTAAGTAATTTTACCTGCTGTCCTTGGGGAACCTGGAAATCAGGTACAACTGACTGGGTTTAAGAAACAAAGCAAAACACCCCCCAAAAAACTCCAAGAAACAGAGAGTTAAAATAAATAAGTAAATAAATAAACACTGAAAAAGTTTGAAGCTCTTGTTCTGTGTCCATCTCCCCAAAGGATTTCTTGGTCCCAGCTGTGGGTTGGGGTTTGTAGCTGTTCACCCACGACCTGCCCACACCCATCCTATGAAATCCCAACCTGCAGGACACTTCCTGACTTTTCTGCCTTCTTCCCAACCTAAATTTTGACCCGTGGCTATTTGAAAACTTGCAGGTAAAGCTGGCCAGGGAATAATTTGTGGTTTATGGCAGCTTCTGTGCTTTTTGTGAGGTTGTGAAGTTTTAATTCTGTGCTGCAGGGAAACCAAATCCTTAGAGATGCTTCTTGGGAAACATCCCCTGTGCAAAATATGCCTTTTTGTCTTGGCAGGATCAGATATTTCAAACTGGTTTCCCTTCTGCAATCCCTCTGACATGAGATCCCACCTTAGAAACCCCTTTCCAGTGCTGCTTTTCCTGAAACTGGGACTCACCTTGCTAAATATTTTGGCTTGCAAAGAAAAAGAGTTTTCAAGATGTTTTTTGGTCAGAACTATTCCAGCAGGTTTGGCTTCCCAGGGTGCTTGTCCCCTGCTTCTCTATGTGTGAAAACAACATAAAATGTAGGGACTTAATGGGATGTAGGACCTTCCTCTGACTTTCCTCATGTCAATTTATTTGGAGCATGAAGCTACCAGAGGAAATACAGGGTGGGATAAAGATTTTGTGCAAACTCTGCAGAAACCCCTGAAGTTTTGCACATCACTGGACTCTGGGAGCCTGAGGAGAAATCTGAGAAGCGAGGAGGAACAAGACACGTGCTGGATTGAGAGAAGTGCAAAATGTTTCCACAGCTTTCCTGTGCCTGTGCCTTTCCCCTCTTGTATTTAACCAAGCTGTTACTCACACTGAGCTGTTTGGGCTTGTCATGTGAGAGGCACCACATTGTACCAGAGCTTTGAGAAACAGCCAAGGTCTGCACGAGGCTCACCAGTGCCTGGAACATCATCTCCCACCCAGGAACCGCCAGCTGTTGTGCCCTACATCATAAACGAACCACTGGGGAGCAAGGGACTGGAGGAAGAGATTTTCTGGGACGAGCTGAGTGAGGGAGTTGAGTTTTTTCTGGGTTACCTCTGATTTAAGAAGGCACTAATGTGACTATTAAGCACTGAGCAGCCTTTGATCTGTGAGTCATTCCGTGTTCTGGGCCCAGCCAGGGCTCATCTGCTCTCTTTGATCCATGGGGCACGCTCTGCTCTCATGATCTGCCATCCCCAGGGCTCTGGGACTAGCTGCAATCTGTTCAGTGGACACAAGGAGAAGTTGCCTTGGCAAAGACTGGGAACTTCACAGAATCCCAGAAGTTTTTTGGCAACAGATGCTCTCGTCAATCCAATTTGCTGTTGAGGCTACTCAGACAACTGCAGCGTGTGCAGCACATTAGACATGATCTAAAGCAGAACATTTATGCTGATGGGTGACACCAGAAGTACAAATCAGTCTCTTCTCTGCTCCAGCTGGGGCACTGCTGCTCCCCCTCTGTCCCATCCACTCTCTTGATCCATTCACTGCAGGAACCTGCCACCTCCCTGGTGACAATATTCAGGCACGTTGACCTGTTCTCTCTTGGCACCAGCCCACTGTGCTGTTTTCCCTCCTCCATCCTTCCTAGTCCTGCTCAGTTTTCCCTCCCCAAAATAGCCCCTTTTGTTTGCTTTGAGGGAAAATATAGCATCTGTGCTAAATAAAGCCTATCCAAATTTGTTCTGTTTGGCCCTACCCTTCTGTGGTGGGGGGATGGATTAAAGGTTGTTTATACCCTGAAATAAGCCAGAAGTATTTACTGATTTTTATTGCTGCTGCTGCTGCAGTGAGTCAATGTATTAGGACAAAGTGCTATTTAGAGCAATGAAAGGAATGGATACCTCAATGACAGCATTGATTTTGATCTAACACAGACTAATATCCCGTGCTGGCACAATGCAGCTCACAGCCAAACGAGATCTTCGCTTGCTGCAATGGAAAATTATTAAAAAGCAGCCCTCAGTAAATGCATTAGCATATGGTGATGTGACTGTGGCTCTGTCTGCACTCTACAGGCTCACAGAGAACGTGTGAAGCTCTCCCCTCCCCCAACTCCTTATCCAGACACTTCCCACTTGGAGGAGAGCAAGTGAAAAGAGGTCGGAGCTCCTGTTCCAAACTTCTGTGTTGGACACCAGTTTGGACTGCTTCCAGTTGACCAAGGCCAAAACTGGATCCATCTTTCCCATTTAGACTCCAAGGGAGAGGTGGCCCAGAGGAGAATACTTCCATCACTGGAGGTGTTCAAGGTGGCTCTGAGCAACCTGGTCTGGTGAGAGATGTCCCTGTCCATGGCAGTGGGGTTGGACTATGAGATCTTTGGAGGTCCTTTCCAGTCCAAACTGTTCTGATTCCTTTTCCTTTCTTGACAAAATATTATTTAAACAAACCTCATCAGCCATGGTTACCCTGCTGTGTTTGCAAAGCAAAATAAAAATCCTCCACAGGTCCACATGCAAGATTGATCTGGAGGTAATTGCAGTTCACTGCCCCATTTGTACATAGAATTCCAGTGCTGCTGAGATCCAAGGCAGCCAGGACTGCACTCTGCAATTCATGGAAGGAATTAAAAAGATATAATGTTAACAAACAGAGCAGCAAACATAGAATCAGCCTTGTCTCTTGGCTTCCAGTTTCATATTCCAGGTATAAATCATAAAAGCAGAATAGATTGGGTTGGAAGGGACCCTTAAAGATCAACTTCCACTAGACCAGATTGCTCAGAAACACATCCAGCCTGGCCTCGGACACTTCCAGGGATCCAGGGGCAGCCACAGATCCTCTGGGAAAACTGTGCCAGGGCCTCACCACCATCTTTGTAAAAAATTTCTGCCTTGTATCTGATCTAAATCTGGTCTCTTTTAGTTTAAACCCATTACTCCTTGTCCTGTTGCAACAGCATTTGGCCTTGTTGAGTTCAAACCTCATGAGATTTGCATGGCCCCACTCCTGAGTTTGTCCAGAACCCTCTGGATGACAAATAAAACTCCCAAATAATATCCTAAATGAGATTCCTCATCTGATCAAGACCTTCAATGATGCATTTAGTGAGTGATTTTCAACTTTTGGCTCTCCAGTGAGAAGCAGGTACAGTTTGAACACTGGTGTTTCCTGACATCTGGATAAACTCCCAGTGAATTCTAGGTACATCCACCCAAGCCTCAGAAACATCCTGTGTTTAACGTTATTAATGTAGAGTTTCCAGTTTGTGGTGGACTCAAGTTCTGATCAAATCCCTACAACCCCTTTAATCACGTGTAAAAGTCATTCAGGCTCCTACTAAAGGCTCACAGAAACGCACAAGAAAAAGGAAAAAAAAAAAACCCCGAAGAAAGTAGAACAGTAAAAGAAAACTATTCTGAGAGTAGGAAAGTGAAGCAATTAAGTAGATACTTTCTTTCTTCCTGAAACTCCAATCTTAGGGCTTCCTGAAGGAAATGTAAATAAAAGGAAGCGCCTCTTTAATCTGTAGCAAAACCAGCCTGTCCTAATCCATTGTGCTTTCCAACAGACTCCTCAGCTTTCAAAAAAGCCATTTCAAAAACACAAATGAACTTCAGTCATGCTATAGTGAAAGCAATGTTTTAAATTTGAGGCCTCCCAGACACTGAGGGGTTTTTTAGGGGAAATCTCTGGTGTTTCAGCACAGCTGGGGAGCCTGGGGCAGAGGGAAGTGTTGTAATGACCCCTCTGGAGCTGTGCTTCTCCCACAGCTCTTCAGCCACTGGCACAAAGCAGCTCTTGCCAGCCTCCTGCTGCAGGAGGATCTGCAAACTGCCAGGGGACAGGGAGGCCTGGAGAGACAGCTGGGAGCGAGGAAAACTGCTGGGAGAGACAGCTGGGAGAGAAATCACAGAATCAGAGAATGGCCTGGGTTGGAAGGACCTTAAAGCTCCTCCAGTGCCACCCCCTGCCATGGCAGGGACACCTCCCACTGTCCCAGGCTGCTCCAAGCCCCAATGTCCAGCCTGGCCTTGGGCACTGCCAGGGATCCAGGGGCAGCCCCAGCTGCTCTGGGCACCCTGTGCCAGGGCCTGCCCACCCTCCCAGGGAACAATTCCTGCCCAAAATCCCATCCAACCCCACTCTCTGTCAGTTTGAAACCACTCCCCCTTGTCCTGGCACTCCATCCCTTGGAAATGGTCCCTCTCCATCTTTCTTGTGGAGTCTCTTCAGGTCCTGCAAGGCCACAATGAGGTCACCCTGAAGCCTTCTCCAGGCTGACAAAACAATCCAGTTTAGATGTTCCATAAGGTCCCTTCCAACCCAAACTATTCCATGATTCTGTGGTGACTCAGCCACTTCCCTGGGCCACCAGTCCCAGTGCTTGACCACCCTTTCCATGAAGCAATTTTTCCTAATTTCCAATTTTCAAACTTCCCTGCGTGTGTCCAGAGGTGAAAGTCAGCCAATGCCCAGCGTCTTTTAGGGTGAAGTCTGAATGCTGCTCACTTGGTGCTATCAGGGGAGTTTTGAATTGTGTTAAATTGTGTAAAAAAGCTGCTGCTTTTTGGCTGCTTTACACCAGTGGAGGGAGGGCTGTGAGCTCTTGGTTTCTGTGCCTGCAGGGCCAGGGCAGCACTTGGGGGGTGAGGGAAGGAGGGAAGAGGGAAGCAAGAGAGGGAAGGAGGGAATTAGGGAGGGAAGGTTTCTCTGCCTAGGGCTGGCACTCTGCACTGCACAGTGTCCTGGGAAGGAGTGAAATCCCCCTCTGGAATGCAGTACCTTGATACTTTCTTGCTTTATTTTGCTCTTGCTTTTCTCCTTGTGCCGACTGTCTGACCTGACCAGGCTTCCCTTTGCTTGCTGAATAACACAACTCCCTCCTTTGCCTTCTCTCCTTTCTCCCATCTTTTCCTGGGAAAGATATATTCTGTCCTTTTGTGTCCACATCTTTGTGCATCCTCTTTGATTGCCCAAACTTTCCTGCATTCAGTGGCTCGATCAGTTCCCAGATGTTTATTTGCATATATATATGTACACCCCAGGCCTCCTCCCCTCCACCAACTTTTGTAAAAACATATAAATATTTGAAGCAGAAACCCATGAATGTAATTTCCCCACTTTTGTTATTTTTAAGAAGTGCTTCAAACATTGCAGTGGTGGTGGGGGGAGAAAACAAAACCCTGCAGAACCCACACTGGGATGGAGCCTTATTATTGTGTGTTAATAGGGAAGGGCTGCGTTGCTGCTTCCAAATGAGTTTAGTGTTCCCTCAGCATATGGAGGTTTGTTTGATACTGACTTGATTAGGGTTTTCCTGGGATCTATTCCACATCCTGCCCATTCATTTCCTGAGACAGAGAACCTGAACCCCCTCCCTGCCCTCTGGAAATGGCTCATTGCCCTCAGCCAGAAGGACGGGGCAGGGAGGGAGGTGTGGTGGGATGACAAAGCCTGCGCTGATGCCAAGCAGGGAAAGGTTCCTGGAGGGGAAAACGCAGCCTGCAGACACCCTGAGGAAGCTTCCCCTTTATCCCCCAGCCCTTACAAATGTGCTGTCAGGCACATCTTCCTCGTGAAGTGCTGGGCTTGAAAGCTGAGACAGGTGCAAGGAAGGATGAGATGCACGGGAAAATGAGGAGCTGTGGGTACATGTGGGCACGAAAAGGAACGCTTCAGCGAAAAAAGCTGGATTTCTATTCTGGGGGTTTGTTGCTTTTTTGTGTCTCCTTCACTCTGAGATAGTGCTCAGATGTATTTTGCCTTTGCTCATAATGCTGGCAACTTTCTTTTTGGGCTTGCATAGGAATCCGGATGAGAAACAGGAAGAAATTATGGAGCTGCCAAGGCTTGGAGCCCTGAAAGAAACCTAAAGAAGAAGGGAGTGGCTTGTTTTTAACAGGGTAGGAAACTGCTCCTGGAGTTACACTCACATGGGAGGTAAGGTGACTCCACACTGCCTGTGGAAGGTAATTATACCTTCTAGTAGATCAACTTGCATAATTGGGGTCAAACCCAGCCAAACAAACATGCTTTTAGGCAGAAACACTCTCTTTTAGTTTGGAAATGGAATGTAGGAGGAATACATTAGCAAAGTAATAACCTCCCTACAGGGGTAACTGGATGAAATATCCTTGCAAGTGTTACACAGAACTTTTGGTCTCTTCTGGCCTTAAAAGCAGGAGAGAAAGCAGGAAAAAAAATCCCCCTTCCAGAACAGAAGGAAAATCTGTTATTTCCTGCTGATGGGAAGCTGTGGGTCTGTTGAGAAGGGTGACCTGCACAGCACTTGTGCGTTCAACTCCTCTTACTGCAAAAGAAGATCCCTCTTTCTTTCCCCTTGACCCCACACTGTGGCTGCCTCACCCCCTACCAGTGCCTGAATGATGCAGATCTTTGCAAACTTCCTTTTCCATAGCCAGCTTTTCTTTGCTTTGCTTTTTGCCAGGATTGTTGGGGAGCTTCCTTCAATGAAAGGAGGTGGGTATCTCTGCAAAGACCTTCTAACTCTGTTCTTCTCTTTGCTGTCCTTTTTACCAGGCCTCAGTTGTCTGCTGGAAGTGCAACAGTGCAAGGAAGACCCTGCATGGGCCTGTAAAATGCAGGAACACAGGCTGTGAGAGTGGTTTCATGGAAGAAAAGGAGAAGGGATGGGGCTATGGTGTGATTTTTCTCCTCTGAATTGCTGCATGTCTCACATGGCATTCTCCTGGGATATGTTTGATAGGAAGATAATAAAAGATGAGGATATGCAGAGCATAGCAAGGAAAAGTTCTGCACTTGAATTACAACAACCCCATGGAGCTCCAGGCTGGGCAGAGGGGCTGGAAAGCTGGGAAAGGCCCTGGGGGTGCTGGTGCCAGCGGCTGGACACGAGCCCAGGGGTGTCCAGGTGGGCAAGAGGCCACTGGCACCTGGGCTGGATCAGGAATTGTGTGTCCAGCAGGAGCAGGGCAGGGATTGTCCCTCTGTGCTGGGCACTGAGAGGCCCCTCGAGGGCTGTGCCCAGTTCTGGCTCCTGCAGGAGAGCCCTGGAGGGGCTGGAGCGTGTCCAGGGCAGGGAAGGGAGCTGGGAAGGGGCTGGAGCCCCAGAAGCTGAAAACGGGTCTGGTTTTAAATCTACACTGCATAGGTGGAGTGATTTCCCCTCCTTCCACTCTGTCTTGCCTTGTTGAATGCAGCAGAGGCTGCTGCAGGGGCCACCATGAACGGAACAAGCTGTAGAGTCACCACCCAAATTATTTTTATTATAGGGAGGAAAAAGATGTTAAGCGGGAGGAGGCCAGAGGATGCAAAACCCACATGATTTTAGTTAATGTAACCAACTATTTTAGAGTATAATTGAACCATTAAGTGGACCTGGGTGTTAATTGAGAGAGGGATATTCTTTGGTAATATAATTATCTATTGCCATTTCTCTTTTGGCTGTCATGCATTCAAGCCTGGCTCAATTATCTATTGTTCCACTGAGTTTAATACTAAGGTCAGGCTCTGCAACACAGAGCAAATTTTTGTCAGTTTGCCTTTGTCTGGCAGTAGCTGTGTGGCAGAGCCCACGAGAGAGTCACTAATTCTGTCTGCTGAGCTGTGGGGAAATGGTCCTCAAGAAAAAGAGTGAATAATGAGAATAAAACAAACCCTGCCCATCTTCTGGTCAAGTGAGCACTGTTCATATTTGGGCAGTGAATGAGACAGGGCCCATGGAAACAAGAGATGTTGGTGGTGTTTAATTAATTGATCCTCCATAATTAATGTGCTTGAGCAGGTGGGAAGGTGAAGTTTTCCTGTACCTCCTGAATAAGCACATTTCCTAATTTCTCTTCTTTTCTCCCTGCCACATCCAGTGAAATATTTTGCCTGAAGCTGACCCTCAGCATGGAAGATTTCAGCCCAAGCAGTGACTCTGATGGGAGTTCAATAAGCTGAAAATGTGGCTGTAATGAAAATTACCAGGCAGCTTGAACAATAGGTGCCATGGCTGGGAACCCCAATTAGGTTAATTTGGCCACGTTTAAATCCACTGTGAGGAGGAATAGGGGTCCCTCGCTCCTTCTGTTTGCCCAAGGCTGGATTAGGGATTAGGGCAGGAAACCCAAATATTTGCTTGCCCCCAGACAAGCAGCAATGGCACATTTTGTCCCTCTTTTAGCCTGAAGAAATTTGTATTAGCAATTAGAGGGCAAAATATCAGGCTGTCACCAGAACTGCAGAATGTTCTGGCCGGTGAGCCACAAGCAAGGAGATGCCAAATGAAGATTTTAGCTGTCACAGCACCCCGAGCTGCCTGTCAGCCTGCTGACCTGGAGCAGCCTCTGAACTGAGAGAAACCTCCAAATGAGAGGCTGCTGCAGGTGAACAGAGCTGCTGCTGAGTGACAGGGGCCAGTCCTCGAGGATGCTGCTCAGAGGGGATGCATTTTGGGCTCAGTCCTCCTGCTCCACTGGAGTTCCACATGGCTGACACTGTAGCATTAATAAAGCCCAAATGCTGATGGCTTGAATTCCTCCTGGTGCCTCCATAGATCTTAAAGCTCCATTATTCTAAAATTTGAACAAAACACCAGATTAGTGCTGCCCCAGCCCTGGGACCAGCACAGGGAGGACGTGGAACTGCTGGAGAGAGGCCAGAGGAGGCACCAGGATGAGCAGAGGGATGG